>NC_141145.1:61764730-61930564 GCF_053477565.2 Lygodium microphyllum | reverse complement strand
TGAAGAGTACCTCAATAATGTTTTAGATAGGTATATGTACTATGTATAGCCTAGCCCTTCTTACGAGTGGACACGTGCACTACCCTTTATCCCAGTAGAGGATTGTACAAAAGAAGGTAGAAATTGCACAAGCTTAGAAGCCTATGGGTAGAAGTGTAGAGGATGAATCTATAGATGATGAGTTTGGTATACCAAATGTTAGAACTCAAGGAATAAAGAGTGTAGGAAAGTATGTACCACCACATGCAAGAACGATTGAGACACCATCTAGTGCACCTTACTTGAAGAGATCGAATAGGCATCTGATTGACAAATTGACATATAATGGATTTATGAATATGCATTATGCATATATGCATCATGAATATATGAATACATGCATATATGAATATGCATTATGCATACATGGTATCTTATGTGCAGCATGTGGTGCTACTTGATTTGAAGAAGCAATTGGAAGCAAAGATTAGAAGGATTCCATGAATGAGAACATGGATTCATTGACAAAAACAAGACATAGGATCCAATTGAGCTGCCTTATGGTGGCAAGATAGCAATCGGCCACAAGTGGGTTTATAAAGTCAAGTGCATATTGGATTGCTCATTGCAAAGGTACAAAGCAAGGTTGATCATAAAGGGTTATGTATAGATATATGGATTGGACTATGAGGAGACATTTAGCCTATTGCCAAGATAATTAGTGAGATCGGTAATCACCTTAGCTTCAATTTATGGTTGGAAATTACATCAAATAGATATCAAGAATGCTTTCTTGAATGGTACATTGGAAGATGAACTCCAAGCAAAAAAAGACATGTCATGCATAACCTCACTTCCCAAGTGATTGAAAACCACCATAGATGAAAGTCCATACTCGAGTCCCACAAGTCAACTAGGTGGTTTGTTAGGGGCAAGAATGATTATGTTCACACTTTGAAATAATCAATAAGCATAATCAATTGGTATCTTGTTTGATACGCTTAAGCCTAGTAACATGATTAGATAAGGTGCCTTCAGAGAGTATGTGGATCAAATAACGCAAAGCTATTGCAATTCCAAGTGGAGCGTGGAATGAAAAATGCCAATGCATATATTGTTCGATGCATACCTACACCTACGAGCCCCCTTGGTTACTATATTCCCTCTCTTCAACAATGGCACATTAAAATGATATACTTATGTTGAATCCCTTCACAAAATGCAAATATAGAAGAACAATTGAGAACCTCCACAAGTCTCCATATAGTTTCAAACATAATCTTGATGTGGAACTTCATGCTGAGATGAAAGCTAGAATCTTAGGAGTCATCGACAATATGCCTAGCATCATTCATGCATTGATAGATGGGATGAAGGTTTCTCATAGCACCAACATCATCCATGAAAATCATTAAGATTTGGGCTTCATTTGAGATAATATTCTCATGCTAGGTATTATAGATTTGGGCATAATGCTCATTGTAGCCATGGTGAGGCTAGCTCTTAATTGGAATGCTATGACTGATGCAAGTAGAATGTCATTGAAGAGTGCTAACAGAGAGGAGAAGCTAAAAGGAGAAGGAGGCCATGAATTGAACCTAAAATCTATGAACCACTTTTCTAGTCCACCTATAGCAACGAGTCTGATGTTTATGTAGTTGATTGGCTCATCCTTGCCTTGTTGAATTTGAATGCATAAGTAAGTAGCCATGGTTGCATATGGAGCTGAAGGATGGTCTATACAAAGACATCATATATGCATAAAAATTGTAGTCTAGGGATCATATGATGTAAATGATAGGGCCATGTGAATGTCCTTTGTAGATCTTGATGCCTTCTTGAGAGTGGAGTTCCACACACAGATCTTGCAAAGGCAGAGAGAACCATCATTGAGCTTGGACCTATCTTAGTTTATCCTATTTGAATAGACTAGCATGTGTGATTTGATTTTGTAAAGCAACTTATCAATTCCCTATCAAATTAAACCCATAAAATTTACAAGAAGCTCAATTCCTATTGTACAAGTGCATCTAGAGCAAGTACTTTAGATGTGTCATGCCTCTATCTCCTGTTATAGACAAGCATAAGACTTCACATGTAGCATCCACATTCAAATAGTATGCTGATTTTTTAATTACAGCACTATATACCATATTGTATACCTTGTTTTGACAATCAATTCTAGCCCCAAAACATCCACCAAGACCTTCTCTTGAAGCCTCAAGTGCTAGGCTATGATTAGGGGTGTATCCGAGAGTACCTTTAAGCCCAAAACTTCATTAATCATGATAAAAGAGATGAAGAAGAAGTTTTAATGTTGAAATTCCCTATTTTGATAAAGAGGCATGCTTTGTTTTAGCCCACAAAACCTCCTATTTTTTGTTGTTTTTATGCCCTCTTTCCCTTGAGTGTTTGCTTCTCAATAGTCTCCATTTAATAGAGAGTTTGCTAAATATCTTACCCTAGGAGAGAGACCATGTTTAGCCACAAAACTGTCAAGAGCATGCACAAAAAATATGCCAGTTTACTATCCACTTTCCCACCCCAAAATAATACACTTTTTTCCAACTTAAAATAGTCAAAAATCTCTTAATTAAAGTCCCCATTTAGTCCCTATCCCAAGGTCTCATGCATACCTTCTCTCAAATATAAGTTTTCACTTGAGAGGTGACTTCTAGCTCTTCCAGCTCTTCTCATGACATAACAAACACATAGACAAGATACTAAAGTGATTGATCTTCTTACAAAGCTCATACATTGCATCCTACATGTATACCACTAAGATATTTGAAAAGTAATTCTTTCACTCATCAAAATATTCTTAGAACAATCCAGTCAATGAGATACTATTGGGGTTATCTTGTGGGAGAGTTCTTCATCCAAGAGGGATGCACTCTCCAAGAGACCCACCCAAAAGATGGAAAAGTGAGAAATCGGGTCAGTATATCTAGATATAGTGGATTTTCCAAGGTTTTAGGCTTGTTGGGTTGCCTACATAGCTTTGCGGGCCTATTAGGCTACTCAAATACCCCGATGAGGAAAGAGATCACCCTTATGGGTTGACTGTCATAGCAAGTTTCACCAATTAACATTATTTTTAACATTTTTGATGTAAAAATCATAGAGTTAATGATATATTATTATTACAAGACCATAGAAAGATAATCACGTCATCTCACGACCCCTACCCCTAATGCATGATATAACTTGTAACTACCTTGTAATTCATTGTAATACTTATGATGTATTATTATTACAAGACCATAGAAAGATAATCACATCATCATGACCCCTAGCTCTAATGCATGATATAATCTATAACTACCTTGTAATTCATCACAATATTTATGATTACTTTGTCTAAACCTATAGCAATGTGTTAATCCTAGTAGGGATCTAAAATTGCCTTGTTTCTTCAATAATGCCTTTGTCTTTAGTCCTCCATATACAAGTGCATATGTGAGGGATAAAATGGTGGAAATGGCTCCTGACATGATCTCAAGATCACTTAGGTATATGTAAATTTCCACCTTAGGTGGGATTGTGCACATGAAGATTAGAATATTCAATGGTTTAGGACATGGAATATCTCAGTATAAGCAGTGATTCATTGATTTGCTTACTTACCCCTTTAGAATTTTCAGATTTTGCAAGAGGGAAAACACAAAAGATTCAAAGATAAGCAATCCATAGGCTTAGAATTGATTGAAGGATGAATATGGATAAGTAATCATTTGATTGACTTTATGAATCTCAAAATTTAGTAATGGTGCAATTCCAACTACGCAAGATTGAAATAAGAATCACTATTGCATTAATCTCTCTCTCAATAGATTACGGCTTACAAAAATGAATTTAGAGAGATTAGAAAGAAATTTTAGGAAACACCTTTGAAATGGAAGATTGGAAGCTTGATAATGCCCAATGACATCAATCTCTTTGATCACTTGACTAAAGATTTTCAATGGAAACTCTTTCAATGCTCCTTAGCACAAAGGAATGCTCCATTGTACAAGAAAGGGATGAAATCCAACTTTCCTCCAAATCTTAGCTCCCTTTGCAATGCTAGTTGCAAGAACGGTGAGCTTGATGAAGAGAAGGCACGGCTTTCCCACTATGTTTTAGGGTTTTAGAGAGAGAAAATGCCAAGAAAATTCAAAATAGGGTAGGAGACTAGTGAAATACATTACCAAGTTGTAGCAGACGAGTTAAAGAATGAAGTTGATGATGATACATATGAGAAATATGGACTAAAAAAGTGCCCTTTAGCTTAAGATTTAATGACTCTCCTAATGACAGTAGATTTGAGGTGGACTGATGGGAGAGGGGGTGGTGTCCACATTTTATACTGTCCCTTTTTCTACTTAGGCCCACCAAAAGTAGGCTTGTTCCCCATCCTAGGTGGGCCCCATAGGGCATCCAAAAGTGACAGATAGATATTGAAAATTTTCCCTCCTCTCCTAAAAGGCCCCTTTTCTCTCAAAAATCGATTTCATGTTGTGTATAGTCCAAAAAAAGCTTTTTGGTGTGTTTCTCTGAGAAATATTGCTTCTTTTGGCATTCTTCCTCTCCATTCCACTAATCCATCCATCAAAATTTTCCATTGCCTCCTTCCTCCCATAGCCATAGCCATAGCCACAACGGCACTATTTTCAACTGGTACTCATCATCAAGAGCTACCATTTCTCCCTTTCTTCCAGTTAGCTCCTTGCCTTCCTTATGAGAACTACAAGTTCCTTCTTGTTGAATCATTCTAATGGTCTCTATAGGAGGTCGTGAATGCCATCCTCAAGATTCCATTGAGGTTGTCTATATTCATAATACAAAGGATGAGCATGGACAATGGATAGGAGCAATGTTCAAAAAAGACTCATGGGGGTGTACATGCAACTAAGAGCAACAAGCCCTCATCGAGTAAGACATTGTGATATTTATTAAAGAATCACTGGAAAGGTAGATTGCTGGAGTTTAAGGAGGTTCAAGAGAGAGGTTTAGTTGCAATAGTACAACAAGTTTACATTATAAGGGGTTTGAAACTTGTCCCCCCTAATTCACATCATATCTTCCCATCTAATTGTAAGTCTCCATGGTAGTACCCTTTTTCTTAGTTTAGTTGCTTTGAAGTCATGAATTTCATCTACTTACATGTATACTCTTTTTCTTAGTTTAGTTGCTTTGAAGTCATGAATTTTATATACTTACATGTATACTCTCTGCTTGTGGATATTTTTCTATCAACTAATAAAGGAATAACCTTTGAGGAGCCTAACCGGCACCTATGAAGCTTTGCATGTTGATGTAGGAAAAAATGTAATGGTTAGGAAATCTTCGCAGAGCTTTCTCTGGTAAGAAATTATCTTTTATGAGTATAAATATTTCATGCCTCATATGGTGCTCTTGAACGTCTTCCTTGCCCACCATTTGACTCAATTGAGTGGTTGATCCCTGATTAGTGGTCCATGCAACTATTGGCAATAAACATGTTAAATGATATTCATAGATCCATGAATTTCTCTAAAGCTTCAAGATATGTGGGACTCTCTTGGTTTGCACCAATTCATGTTTTCGTGCATATTTTTAGGGCTACTAATTTGCATAATTGTCCTTCTATGTACATTTGCAAAGGTATAGGCGAAACATTCCCTACATCTATTTTTAGAGAAGGTTGGGATCAGGCAGACAGTGTCTATAGATGTTATGTATACTCATGGTAGGTGCCTAGTAGTAGCATTACATTTCAATATTTGATTGCACATTCTTTCTTGTATATGCACTTGGATTGTCAAAAGTGGATTAAAAAAGTGGGCAACTGGATCCCTCTAGAGTCCAGTGAGGATGCTTTTGGCATTGAAATTTGTATGCCAAATGGGTTGATAGAGAGAGCCTTGGGGAATAAGTATTGGAGCTTATTTAATATCCATGAATATTTAATTCTCGGAGTGTGGATACAGATCATTTTAGCTTTCAAGTTGCACGCAGGAAGGTATGTTTGTTTGATTTTATCTATGATCTTCTAGGTTTTGATGTGTGCATGAGTTTTAATTTTTTTGTAGGTGGGAAAGAGAATACAAAAACCTTTCACGTTATCTACAACTTTGAATGGAGTTGAGATCCATGTATAATTTGATGATGGAAATGAAAATGAAGAATGATATATTATGCTTGTTTGTTACATTGGTTTTGCTTTGATTATAAATCTTGCTCTTATCTAGGTTTTAGTTTTTAATGATTTTGTTTTAAAATTTTTATTTTTTCTAAATTTTTAATGGTCTTATCTTTGACCCTATATACAAGTATGTTGGGCTATCATTGTTACTTTTCATAGCTTGCTTTCTGCCTCCCTCTCACCCAAGCAGTCCTATCATGAATCACTTCCCATCTATTATATGCAAGCATGGACTCCCAACTAAGCAAGTTCATGGATTTCTTGGGGAGAAGATAGAATTTAGATTTCTATCATGAATCACTGCCCATGTATTATATGCAAGCATGGACTCCCAACTAAGCAAGTTCATGGATTTCTTGGGGAGAAGATAGAATTTAGATTTCTTGAAGATCTCTTTTAAATTTTCAACCCTTCCATCTCTTACTACGACACAATACTTTGGCATGTGTCTAGTGTCAAAGGGTCTACTGATTACATGAACTCCCACTTTCGCAAATTCATGGTATCATTCGAGGGATGCCAATAGGATTGGGTTCCCATTAATCTTCTATAGATAATACATCGATGCAAATGATGCCTTCAAAAAGTGCCTTGCTAGGTTTATGAAGAACCTTACACATGTCTTTTACAAAAATATTACTAGCCAAGAGGTCAAGGCTCTTGGGATTGTCCCATGTAGTCAACAATTCCTCTCATGGATTACTACATTTGTCCTTTTGCTAAACAAGGCAAATGATCCCCCTATTGTGCTAATCAAGGTGGATAAAATCAATGGGTTATTGAAAGATGCCAAGGATCCTAAGCCCAAGCCACTCACTAGAGCACAAGAAGCATAGCTTGTGGCTAAAGAGCTTGCCATTGTGGCTGCCCCCTCAAGAACTTAGCTATAAAGGTGATTGATAGTGGTGGTGATGGGAGAGGAAGCCTTTGGGGGATCTGCCCTTGTAAGAGTGCCCCAAGTTTACTCCAATGTTCATGAAGAGGTGGATAAGAGTGAGGATATGGATGCAAAGGTGTCACACATGGCCAAGATTTTTGTCGGCCTCACAGAGTTTTTCCTCCATTATGTAAAGAAGATGTTTGGTTTGTACGAGGATGAGGCACTCTCCATGCTTGCTGATAGCATGTGACTTCCCTCTAGACACCATGCCATACTTGCTAGCTCCTTGTTCATCCCCCAAGATTGAAGAGATTGAGGGTGTAATTGATGCCCTTATGGATGCAATTGGCATCAGTAAGGAAGTCATTGTGAGCATTGAAGAATTTGAGACCACTCATGCTAGGTCGGATACCATGAGACACTTGAACACTTGCCCATGAGGTGTGAGCCCCCTCTGTGACAATGGATGAAGAAAAATCTAGCTTGGACCTAATGGAGGTGGCTAAGATCAAGATTAATGAAGCCCATAAGGAAAATTTAATAGCTTATGTGTATCTTTATTAAGTTTCTAACAAATATTCTTATGGTTCCAAGTTGTGCTAGATATTGATGAGTTCACTAGTGGATAGGGGCTGAGGGGCTTTTTGAAGAGATGTCACCCTAGATAAGTGCATTGGATGCATCCCCTCTTATTATATTGCTATGGTGCATGCTAACTTTACCCTTGTTGCTCATACCTAGCTTACCGTCCTCAAAGTGGTTTCAAAGGTGCTTGTGTCTCTAGTATCATTGCTTGGCAGACACTTGTAGAAATTATCCACCAAGCATTTATTCATATCCACCTTTGTAGAAATTATCAGGGGAGCAATATGAAAAGCGTTAAGTACATTTGATTGACATAAATGAAAACATACATGACTAAAAATTCACTAACTGATGCAAAAGAATATGTACAATAAAAAGAATTACATTTCATTGAAGTAAAAACAAAAGGATCCATAAATGAATTACAATATGGGTTCATCATAAAAAGTTTACAAGTGCAAGGAGTCTAGTCTTGTTCCCCTCTAATAGCTAGTTGCATATCTCTATGTATGAAGGTCATATGCTTTGTATGTATTGCATATATGTATGCATCCTCCTCAAACAAGCTTACTTAGTAAACATTTACTATCTCATATAGGGCCTCTAGTGTTGCACCTTATATATGCTTGTCATCTCCATAGCTCCATAAAATTCTTTTTATAGTTTGGGAAAACAATGCTTTTTGTATTAGAAGGTGTGGGATATTCACGCTCGACTGCCAAGACCCACGTACCTCTTATTGTTCAAGCGTTTCAAGACAAGTGCAATGGCTACCTCTTACATAGCCGTACGTGCTATCACACCTATGAGTGTAGTGAGCTTATCTCCATGCTGATTGAGTCACCTCTTCCCTCAAGCACTTCGGTAGCTCCACGATCCAAGTGCAATCTTCAAGTGAGCTTGATCCTAAAGCTCCAAGCTCCAAGCTCCATTGTTGCACATGCGAGACAAGAGAAGAGGAGAAGAAGAAGAAGAGAGGAGAAGATGGAGAGCTTCTCCACCATGGTCCCTCACCCTCACACACTCACTCCCTCATTCCCTCACACTCCCTCTCTCAAGAATAAGCTCAAGCAAACAAGAACAACAAGAAGAAGAAGAGAAGAGGAGAGCTAGTTTTGCCACACACAAGAATGAACTTCTCTAATCACTTTTTGATATTTATACATGCCCTAATCCCTTTTGGGCACTCAACTCTTTTTTACATGATTGACCATTTTAGCCTAGGTCCTCTTTTCCTATTCCCTTCTATTTACATTATGGCTTCACCCATACATGTCTACTCTTTACAAATTGCATAGGAGAGAGCCTAGCACTCTTTTACAAGGATTTAGGGGCACCTTTGCATTTTAAAATGCGCCTCTTCCATTTCTGCACTCGCTTTAGGTTTTTGAGGTGTCTTTGCCATTTTGGCCCTTTTTCCTCTAATTTTTGCTATCGGGCCACCTTTTTCCCTTTTTCTCTATATTTTAAAATTTTCTTTTTGCTTCCTTCTTTTTATGATGAGGGCTTGGGTGGTTGAAGGGTTGTCATGGAGGTCAATGATGGGGCCTTCTGGGGATTGGACATGGAGAAAGAATATAAAAGTGGTTGAGGTTGTGGAGGTCGAGAGTGGATTGAGTGGGTGACAAGGCCTCCAACGTTGACAGGTTGTCGTGGTTGGTCGAATTCACCTAAAAATGGAAAAGAAGGTGTATTACCTAGGGGATGTCTCTTCCTTGTTGTGTAGTGCGTTGTGTCCATGCCAATGGAACTAGCAGTTGGGTTGGACCACACGTAAGCCTCAGGTGTTGTCCCACACTTGAAGACCCAGTTTGTGTAAAGGGAAGGTACGGTGGGTGTAGCTTAGGGAGACAGGTCTAATCATAGGTGAGTGTCACCTCTTGAGGTAAGTCTTACCCTTGATGAGCCCTAAGTGTGGAGTGGGGGAAACAAAGGGGTAGGAGGTTAGGCATGGAGCCGGCCGACCAAGGCCATCGGATGCACCTAAATTGAGAACCCCTAGGTGCAATGGTTGTGGCACTATGATGTTATGGTGGAATTCATTCATTCTTTCCCTTTGTCTTCTTTTTCTCTTTTCATTTTCTTTTCTTCTTTCCTTTTTATTTTTCTTTCTTTTCTGTTATTTTCTTTTTCTTTTTGGTACACATGGGAGGAGACAAGCTAAATGCCATCCTCATGCTCTTTAGGAGCTTCATGCAGGGGCCTAAGGGATTTGCTAAGGAATGCAATGCTTAGCATGTAGCCCTTTTGATTAATCCTTACATTGAGTGGGGTACTAGAGAGGAAGGGATGGTTACATTTTGCGAACCTACTATCACTCATATCTTTTAGGAGACACATGCAAAATGCTAGCAAGAGAGTAGCCCTTAACATTAGGTGGGTCATTGCAAAGCTATCTATCCCTACATTGATGCCAAAATAGAGTGGTGGTAGGCACTCTTCTTGTGATACTAGTTTCTATTTTAATAGGACTCATAAGAGATAGAGGTAATTACAGGTGGTAAGGAAGGCGGGGTTAGGGCATGCTGTGAACTCATCTAGGAAATGAGTGATGGAAGGCATGAGGTCTTGAGCTCTAAAAATGAGGCACTCTTCAATGTTGGACATTATAGAACAAAGGGAAGCCATACTACTACTACTTGCTATGCTTCCCTTCGTCAAAATCCACAATGTGGCGCGTCAGGTAAGCCATGTATGTGGGGTCATCCATTTCGTATGGTAGTGTATTGCAAAAAGACATCCATGCCTCGAAGTTGTTATCCTAGATTCTTTGGTGCCATTTAGGTTGGGCTTTATAGCCTTTGATCTTTCTAGGCTCTTGCGTGACCTTGTCCTCCTAGTACCTCGTGGGATTCCTTCTCCAAAATGTGGATTTTCTTGCCCTCTCCTCCAGCCACCACTTTTCTAGCCTCTTTGCGACGTGGATAGCTCCTTCAAAGGGTTAGCATTCGATTTAGAGCAAAAAGGTAGAAGAAGTTAAATTAAAATGATGTGCCTCCCTTCTCCCACTGCTCCCGACGGTTTAATTCCAATGCCCTATTGATCGCAGTTGCTCTTCAGTTTGTGGCATTTGGACTTCAAGCATGTCTTGTGGCCTAGCATTAAATTGTCAAGAATCATGTGGTGGGGGGACTTGCTTGAGTTGCTGCGCCAAACACACACTGTATACACAAGAGGAAGCTCACTCAAGAACACAAGAAGAAAGATGGAGGCCAAAATGTTTTCTTACTGGTTTCTTCTTCTTCTACCACACACTATACAATGTATACAAAGTATAGATAAGATACAAAATAAAGGAAAGTGGCCTACTAAGTCAAATAGTGCATACTAATTGACTGGCGCTATATCTTTGCCAGCTATAGATAGTTGTAACAAACTAAATATAATAAGTGATAAGTTAGTGGCCATGTGAGTATCATAATGACCACCAACGTGCTAAGTGTAGATGTGCGGACCCATCTAGCCATGCGCTCCATCACCAATGTCTGCACGTGTTGAGCTTGCCATCTCAACATAAAATTTCTTCTTGTGAAATCAGCCAACTCTCTATGTTTTCTTTTGGTCTTGATGATTCTTTTTGCAGTGGCCAAAGCTTCTTCTTGGCCTTCTAGTTTTGTTGATGAGGGTGGCATTTGTTCCGCAACAACCTGCCCTTCGTGGTTATCCATAGTGGTTCCCAATCTAGGCCTTCTTATGTTGGTGGCTCTACTTCGGTGGTCGTCGGATCCGCTTGCTGTTCTTGGCCTCCAAATCCCAGTTACTCTAAGTCTTCTTTAGAGAGCCCTAACTATAATAGAATCTACCTTTGTTGCTCTAGGCTTGGGCTTGAGCTTATTCTGGGCTTGTGTACTTGGAGCCCATAATTTATGGCTCTTCATGTGATTTCTAGTTTCTTCTTTAGGCCTTCTATGTTGTCCTCATCTCCTTGCCTGATTCACATGAAGCATCGTGTTTAGAAAGGCCTATTGTTGGACCTCTAGCCCCTCGCCTCTGCTACTTCAACCCTTGCCTCTACTACGATTCTTCCACTTTATGCTAGCATGCAATTTACTTGATGTGGATTATGAGGTGGATTAGAGGAGAAGAAGAGAAGAAAACAACCAAAGTATGAAATAGGCAATGAGCTAAATGAGCTATATTTATATGAAACCTAGTACATTCAGTTTTACATACATGGTCATTTTGACTCTTCCCTTCACCTTATCATGCACATGTTGCATGTATATTCACTGCATATGTGTTTTGTCACTTTTTCTTATTACGTACATGCATTTTTTGTTTGATAGATTTAGCCAATGTGATAGCCTTAGTATTCTCCAATGTGATGGAGCGACCAAAGGTGCATCTATGATACCAATTGAACATTTCTACAAGATATCTTCTTTTGACATGACTACCTCCATGACAAGTATTCTTGAAATATGTACCATGAACCTAGTGATGAGACTTTTCTATACCTTGGATACTCCACATTTTCAAATATTCTTATTTCTAAAAAAAATATGATCCATGAGCATATAATATGTGCTCTAAAGGTATGGTGTATTGTCATTAGATTTGGAGCATCAACGTATCCAAATATTAAAGAATATGCAAGAAGTAGAGTTGAAGGTATACTATGTAGTGGGTAATGTTGGTTTCTTCCCAACATTGATAACTAGCTTTGTAAATGTTGGGGGTAAAGGTGTGTTGGGGGTAAAGGTGCCTCTACCTAGCCACCCATGTATTACTACACTGACAGTACCCGCGTCTGCACACTGCAAGCAGAAAGCGCCCATCATTATCACTTCAGTCTTTATTCTTTTAGTGACATTTTAATAAAGGGAAGGCCAGTCGCACATTGTGACTATTGGAGTTCCCACATTGTGTGTGTCTCTCTCTCTTGCTCTTGCTCCTTCCACCATAGCTCTTGCTCCCGCTCGTGCTTCCACTTCAAGGCTCATCTCCCTTCAATTGGTATCAGGCTTGTTCTTGCAAGAGGTGTCAAGTTTGGTAGGCTTGTTCTTGCAAGAGATGCCAAGTCTGGCAGTCTCTACCCCTTGGTTGTATTTGGTACTATTGATCATGTTTTGTCAGTGGATTCTAACCCACATGTATCTCTCTGGCACATGCTCGTCTTGGGCATATGTCACTTAAGGGAATGAAAATGCTTAGTGCTTTACAATATCTTTCACCTTTTGACTACTCACATTTTGAGTCATGTGATCATAGTTTATATGGCAAGTAGACTAGGAATTCACATAAAAAGTCTGGTATTCCATGCATGGGTGAGCCTTTGGCTCTTGTGCATTTAGATGTATGTGGACCCATGCCTTGTTAGTCATTAGGGGGTGTGAAGTACTTTGTCACATTTATTGACAATTATTCACATAAGGTTTGGGCTTATCCCATAAAGTAGAAATCTAATGTCTTCACCATCTTTTAGTGTTGGATTCTCTTACAAAGAATCAATTTGGGCATATGCTGAAATGCCTAAGGATTGATAACGGGGGTGCATATGTCTCATGTGCTTTTGAGTAGTTTTGTGACAAGAGTAGGGTATTAAGCCTCAATTGACTACCTCTTACACCCTTCCTCAAAATGGTATGGTGGTTGAGCGTATGAATAAGACTATCCAGGAGAGGCTTTGTAGTATGCTTAGCCAAGAAGGCTTACTGCAACATTTTTGGGCTGAGGCAGTCTCTACTGTCGTGCATCTCATTAACAGGTCACCTTGTAGTGGTATTGACTTCTAGGTTGCAAAGGAGGTATGGACATGAAAGCCTCCCTCATATACTCATTTGCGTGTCTTTGGATGTGAGGCCTTCTGCCATGTGCCCAAGGACAAACACAATAAGATAGATCCTAAAAGTGTAAAATGCATTTTCCTTGGCTATGGAGATGTAGGTGAGATGGGATATCGTCTTTGGAATCTACCGCATGAAAAGTGATCCGCAGCCATGATATTGCATTCCATTAGGACAAAATGCATATGCAGCCTGAGAAAGTTGTTGAGATACGCAGGGTTATATTTCAAGAGGAGCCCCCTACTCCCGCAGAACTAGTTAGACAACCTGCACCAATAACAACCGATCCTTATGGTTAGGATGTTAGATAGGATATTGATAGGTAGCAGAGCCTACATTGCGGTGTTCTACTAGAGATAGAAAACCTCTTGACCATTATGAGGCCTCCATAAATTATGTCTTAGTTTACAGATGTATGAGAGCCTCTCATGTATGATGAGGCTATGTGCAAGGGTGATAGTCACTCTTGGGAGAGGGCTATGCAATCTAAGATTGACTCAAAGCATAAGAATTGTATGTGGGATTTAGTTTCCTTGCCTAGTGGAAAGCGGGCTTTGCCTTGCAAGTGGATGTACAAGTTGAAAAGTACCCCTGGACACCCCAAGCCAGCATATAAGACTGGATTGGTAGCAAAGGGTTTCAAGCAAGAGCATGGTGTTGACTTTGATGAAGTCTTCTCTCTTGTGGTTAAGATGACCACCCTATGCTTAGTCTTGGCTTTGGCTACACAACTCGATGTGGACTTGTATCAGTTGGATATCAAGACGAATTTCTTATATGGGAACGTGCATGATGAGATATACATGGAGTAATCTAAGGGCTTTGTAGAGCCTGGCAGGGAACACCTAGTGTGCAGATTGAGGAAGAATATTTATGGCTTTTGAAGTAGGAACCTAGGGAATGGTTTCATGCAGTCATAGGGCTATAGCTATGGATCCGTGCTTGTACACGGACAAAGCTCATGATGGTTCATTTTACTGATTTTGATACTCTATGTGAATGACATGCTTTTAGTAGGAAAACCTCATGATGAGCTAGATTCTCTTAAGTCACAGCTCAAGAAGATCTTTGAGATGAAAGATCTGGGACATGCCTCTCATATACTTGGTATGCACATTACACGTGATAGGTCTCAGGGACTAATCTATTTGTCACAGAAGGAGTATATCCGTAAAGTCCTTGAGCACTTCTGTATGTAGGATGTGAAGCCTATTGGCTGTCCATTGCCTTCTCATGTGAAGGTATCACAGACCAATTGTTCGCTGATAGATGAGCAGAGGGTCAAGATGGCCAAGTTTCCCTAAGCATCTGCAGTGGGTAGTCTTATGTATGCTATGATAGCCACCCATCCACATTGCATTTGCAGTCGGTGTTGTGGCATGTATATGGCTACACCTGGCAAGAGGCATTGGGATGTTGTGAAGGGTATCATGAGGTACCTAAAGGAAACTATTGATATTCGATGGAACTTCATTGGATCGAACGGAAAAAGAATTCTCAAATAAAAGTTCAGTATGAAAATAAAAAAATTATTACATATTTCTTATTCATCCTAGATCTCTAGCTATATAGAATTGTCAGTTAGGTTGAACCGGTAATGGTAGGGGGAAGAGATATCCCCCCTTAATGTGCATATGTTATGGTGGCCAGGATACAGGAGTCATGGGATACACTGACTTTGACTATGCAAGACATGAAAATAGTAGGAAGTCCACTTGTGGCTCTGTGCTTACTTTTGCTGGCATGGATGTCCAGGGAGCAAAAATGCACGACCCTTTCTACTACATAGAGACCGAGTATGTTGCAACCATTGAGGCTTGCAATGAGGCCATTTGGTTGGGTCATTTGGTTGCTGACCTTGCTATTACAAATGCTATCCATACACTACATTCAGGTTCTATGAGTGCTATCCAATTAGCCAAGAATCTAGTATTCCATGCGAAGACAAAACACATTGAGGTGAGGTATCACTTCATTTGTGAGGTCATTGAGGACATGTCTATTGACATTGTCAGATCTCAAGTGACCAAAATCTTGTAGACTTGCTCAGAAAAAGCCTCTCTACAAAGCCCTTTGCCTTCCTTAGGAGGTTGATGGATGTTGGATGAGATGACATCTTTCCTCATCTTATTGTATCTATGTATATGTTGTACTGTCTTTTCTTTTTTCTTTTCACTCCTTTGAGGTAAATTCACCTTTAAGTAGAAGGTTGTTGGGGATAAAGGTGCTTCTGCCTAGCTACCAGTGTATTACTATACTATCAGTCTTTACCCGCGCTTGCGCACTACAGGTGGTGGACACCCATCACTGTCACTTCAATCTTTATTCATTCAATGATATTTTAATAAAGGGAAGGCCGGTCACACATTGTGACTATTGGAGTTCACACATTGTGTGTCTCTCTCTCTCTTGCTCTTGCCCCCTCCACCATAGCTCTTGCTCCCACTCGTGCTTCCACTTCAAGGCTCACCTCCCTTCATTAAAATCATTGACTTCTATATGAAATTTAACTTGAGTGGAACAATTTGTTAATGGTTTTGGCATTATACACACTAGCTTATCAAAAGAATGTTAAACTTTCTCTAGAACATTCTTAAGACTATAGTCTCTTTCCAAATATGTAGTGCATTTGCATAAATCTTTCCACAGCTTCCACTTTAACTTTGATGGCTTGCCAGTCATATTGCTCAGATATCTCTTCACCTTCATTCCACTCATTGATATTTACTAAGCTATGTCATAAGTTAGACTTGATGTTTTGTGGTCCTTTTTAATCTTTACCTTGCCTCCATGTTCATCTAATGAATTAAATAGCTCCTTGACTTTCTCAATAGTTGCTTCACACCTAGAGGCAACTTCAATAACTTGTCAAATATGCATTGAGGCAATGCAAAGTACAAAAATGAACATTCTTCATGTTAATTAGAAATACGGCTTTCCAATTCTCGTAAGAGGTGACCTATTTGGTGGTGCCTTTCTAGTGCAAGCTAGTGCTCCTCCCTTTCATGCAAGATTATCTATGGCCTCATAAGAATTTTTGTTTCATGTAAAATTGACAAGGTGATGATGTTAACAATTGAATATACACTTTAGAGTCTTGAGATCATCGCCTAAGTGCGTTGACATTGAATTCTCCAACTCCTTCCACGTAGATTCTCTCACCACTTGTTTGCTTGGAAATTATATCTAGATATGAAGTACATTGGAAGATCTAAGAGAAAACATTATGGGTCTCCTCGGGTACTTCAGCTTAGTGCTGCTAGCTACCAAGTTTCCTTTTCTAACTGCACACTAAATGGTTGGACAAGTATGTTATCTTTTGTATAGGCCATGGTGTAATTCATCAATGTAAGGCCTCCTCTCTCTAACTTGGATATCCTTTATGATTTGGCATTTGTCAAAATTCGTAATGTTAAATTAGGACAAGTCAATATCTTTTGAGCATTGCACCTTATAGAAATAAGCCATGGTATATTACAACTTAACCATGCCAACAAAATATTATTGAAGTTAACATAGTCATAAGAAATCTTTCCAACTTTAGTTCCCTCTACTTCCATTTTGCTAGTGATAAAAAAATAATATCCTATTGAATCAACAATGGATATATTTTATGCTCATCTTATATCTCTCAATCGAAATGGATGAGGTAAAATCATGTGCTTTATTTTGCTATGAGCCAATGCTATTGCTATCATACCGTATGTGGCCTCATAGCTTGTTGACTAACCCTGACTCTATCACATGCTATTTGAAATTATTCTATAGATTAACTATCAAGAATATCTATAAGAACCTCATTCAAAGTAGCAAGTGAGAGGGCTCCATGTCGAGGGTCTCTCAAAATTCCAATCAAATTCTTGCATTTTAAGAATGCCTCTAGAAGCTCCATTTGTAATAGCATTGGAAGTAATCAACATTTTATATCCTTATAACCCATGGGAGTTTGCTAGCACCTTTACAAATTTGTTTCTACAATGTTCTTATCCTTCATCATTTGCTCCAAAAGTGATTTTAATAAAGCATTCCTCTCCTCCAAGGTTGAATTTCTTTGTGTGTCTATTGGCATGTCTTGTCCCTTGCATTTATATTGCTTCAATTCATCTTCAAGCTTTTGCACTTTGAGTTGTTGATCTTATAGAGATTTTTGCAACACATTTAAAGAACCAAGTGATTGTAACAAACATTGATGAGTACTATATAACATTGATTGATAATATTGATGCATATGAATATTTCTATCTAAGTGTTCGTAATAGCCTACTATACCATTTTCACCATCCTCCATCCCCAACAAATGTAAGCAACGAAGAAGTGGAATTGAAAGGTAGATTTAGCCTAGTGCTGGGATCATTAGAATACAAGGAACCATCCACCTTAAGATCAATATTTTTCTTTCTCTCTAAATAGTATTGGGAAGACGATTGTTGTATCTAGCCCATGCTTGCTACAATAGCATACTCTTCATCTACATGAATATGCAAATCTCTGTTTCTCTTATAACTGCTTATGTCCCTAAGTGATTCCATTATAGCATGAGAGAAAATGAAGTAGATTAAGTTTTCATGGGACAATATTTTTGTTGCTACATCACTAATGTTATCTTGTGACATTGGGAGCTTTTTAAATAGGTTTGTTTCTACTTATTGTGGGGAAGAAACAAGCTTTGTGTAGCTATTTGGAGTCATTTTTCCAAAGCAAAGCTATCCTTTAAATGCAAACAACTTCACTCTAGTCAACTCAACACATTATGTGCTAGATATCAAAATTTTTGTTGGTGAATGCTATGATAAGATGAGAGAGATATGCATATTCCTTCGGAATGAATTCTCTATAGCACAAAAAATGCATTAACATTGTATGTGTAGCCACTTGGTCCTCACTTTCAATACTATGAAGTTTTTTGCAAGCATTCCCATCAATTGCATGATCACTTTTGTGGCCTAGACCTAGGGCAAATACTGATGGCATCCATATCAAAGTGAACATGAATATCCTTATTGTTACTAGAACACATTCCACTAAGTGTTGGTCAAAATAAGAAGCTTTGTACTACTAGAGAGAGATGTAGGTAATAATCTAGCCATGCCCTTTTTGACAACATTTAGATTATGTATATGAGCATGTATGTGATTGCTAAAGGTGGCATTACAAACTTAAGACACATTGTAAAGGATCCCATGTTGGGTTGTCCACTATTATGATGGAGTATCTTCTTACTAGCATTACAAAGGCTCTAGGTATTTTCATGAGGTAATTTTGATCCCCTTTGTCAATTTAAAAATATGCGTGTAAAATAAATATGTCATATGATAGGGGAAAAATCTCATTGAAAAATGTCTAAGGGTGGTTTTCATAAAAAGTAGATGCTCACTTGTTTGTTGTAGCTATTGTAACACCTCTCTTTCTCTCTCCCCTAAAACCAAGATAATATCATTTTAAAGATAATGAAATCTCTACTTTGCCACTTTATTGCATTTAGATCCAATCAAGTACCTTAAATCACAGAAAGAAGTGAAAAAGAAAAAAGAAAAACTTATAGGGGTTTAGCACTTACGTTGAAGCTAGATGGTTCTAAAACAAATAGAGAAGGAAAAATCTCAACTATAGGTACTTTTTACTAGTGTTGAGATACCTTTATATGTGTCACTATGTCCCAAAAATTTTTTTTAATATTAGTATTGATATCATCACAAATATTTACCAACAAGTATAGCATTATATAGTGCTTTTTGTGACCATTACATTGACATATATATTGCAAATACAATTCTTGCATCCCTTGTGTGTGGACGAGAGGGACTAGTTTCATCTTCTTTTCCTTTTCTATTGCTTTTGGGAAAATCAATCATCATGGAAGTTTCTCTCATGTATCTCTTTCTATGAGTGGAACACCAAGAGAGCTATTGTGGTTTTGAGTTGCAAATGGTGTATGGAAAACATTTGATGGTTTTTTGTCACTAAGAAAAGAAAAAAAAAGGTTTTGATGGTTGTAGATCTATTACCTTACAAAGATTACATGGAAATATGAGAAGGTTTTAGCAATGGCAATTGTAGACTACAAGTTTCTCAAAAATGGAAAGTTTATATATTATGGACAACTCAAAAGCTTTTTTCTACTATTTTGTAATGTTCTTACATACAATAGCATATTGAAAATATGTGTGGTTTTATATGTAAATGCGGATCTAAATTTGAAACAAGTTTTCTACGTATAATTCCAATATTTCTATAAATTTCCTGTAATCTAGTAAATCCTATAAAACTACAAATCTTGAAAACCTAGATTGCTGAACATATGAATTGCTAAAAAATTAAGTGGAGTTCTTTCAAAAGCAAGTGAAAAGGGAGAATCTTTGTTTATTGTCTTTGGTGTTTGTTTGAGTAATTGTCAATAACAAATCCTCGACTTTGTTTTGTGGTATCATAGTATGGTTAAAGACTGATAAAAGCTAGTCATCAATTTCACCTATCATAGTATGGTGCATTTGCTAAGGATTGTTGGTTTGTTTTGCAGAGTTAAGATATTGCATCTAGTTTAGAGCCCATCCAAATACAAACTCAAGCCATGTTTTTTTAAAACTATTGCCCATTTGCAATTATATATGTAGAAGAATATGGTGATGAGTTTTTAGGTAGGCTACACTAGATTTCTTTCCATCCAAAGAAAGACAAAGATGCAAACAACTGATGCATATTGGATATGTTCTTGGAAGATTCAACTAGGCTATGGTGGGAGGACAAGCACACCAAGTAAGAGCTAATTAGAGCTTATCCAAGATAGTACTTCTATTAATAGGTTTAGCAATGATGAGACTCCAATTGATGGTAGTGAGTTTGTCATGATACAAAAGGGTAGCCATGATGGGCCCACATTGCATGAGGCTTATGGTCGTGATGGTGATGGTGTCATTGGTGATGAATTATGTGGTAGTGAACAAGGATATTACCTAGTAGATTTCTTTGCCTATTGATGCAACTTATTTTATGTTTGGATCTTAGCTTGTGATTGTGAGCAATGAAGATGAGTAGGATTCTAGTATCGATGTTGTGGAGATGCATGTGGTTCATAATCTTCTTTTTCCATTTATTGATGTGAAAAATAAGGTTTGTGTTTGTGATGGGAATGTTGACAATTTTAGCAGGTAGATATATTGCAAAGAGCTGATGCATTTGGATATGTTTGAATATCTCATGGATTGGATAGGTGCTTTTAGTGTTGGTAGTCAAGGGATGGGAATATGATTTTCATGGATGGTATGTAAGTTCTTGTTATGTTGGAAAATGTAAAACTTTCATATTTTTTTGTTATGTTGGAAAAAGTTATTTTTTCATATTGTTTTATGTCTAAAAATGATGGCTTACATCATAGAATTGTTTTTAACCTTATTGAAAAAAATGACATTTTTTGTGCACATGATGTACATAAATAGTTTCCATATGATTTGAACTAAGGAAATAACATATTTTAATATTTCAAAGGTTATTGTACATGCCATTTGATCTCGATGATGGCAATGAAATGAGGTGTAAGTAGTTTAGATACTTGTTGAGTAGATTCCTAAAATAAGCAGTTTTGGGAAGTTTGAAAGTTTGAAATCAGGTGTTAATGAGGGAACTTTTGATGGTGTATAACATGTCTAAAAGTGTTGTTTGATACTTGACAAAGTAGGCCTACCAACTTTGGTATCAAATTGAGTAAGTGTGAAAAATATGTGCTCTAGAAGTCTAATGTTTACAGTAGATTGCATGAATAAATTTGAGGTTGCAAATTGTGTAGAGGTTTCTTGGGAATTTGACTTGGATATATTATATGAACTTATAGCTTGAAAATGGAGCTACAAATTTTCTTTAGATCGCTTGATGACCTAAGTTATGGTTGGAAAGTTATGTGAGCACTTTTATGTAGAGATATCCTAGTTGATAGGATGTTGGAAACAAAATATTGTCTTTGTTGGTTGTGATTTGAGTTTTCATATAAAGGTTTATTCACACTTTGTATTCCAAACAAGGTGGATTTTATGTACTGAATGGGGGATGGAGTATGGTACTCATGAAGTAATCTCATGGTAATGCCCCTTGAGAAGTGCTCTTTATGATGTGGCACTTGACATGCTTAGTAGTAGTCCTTGTCAACATCTCAACCTACTCCTCAATGTAAGCATGTACTTGGGGTGGTGCTTGGGTAAGTTACTTAATAATATATGTGTGCATCACATGGGTTCAAAATAATGTATTTTTAAAATACCATTTTTATACATTTTTTACATACAGAAGAGTGTAATATAAAGGGGTTATTTACAGATTGAATATAAAAGAGTTATGTTTTATATTCAAGAAAAATTCACAGATAAGGATATTTAGAAATAGGCCTTGAACGCACATGATGTAGAGGATATATGTATAGTAACTTCCCCGAGGGGTGGTGTTTACGATTGCAGAAGTTGTTGAAACTCTAGTTTCCTTTGAGCCTGCTTGTTTTTCAAGGCCTCTTCTCTTGCATACAACTCTAGTTTTGTGCCTTGCAATGCCAACTACAAATCATCATGGATGATTGTTACACTGTGCACCCATATATCCTTAATAGAATGACGAGTCTCCTTTGATGAGAAGTCAATCGACTAGCCGATTACAAAATGTATGTACAACACATTCACCAGGTACAACGGGGGTTAGCATTGTAAAGAGTTTGGCCAAAATCATCAAGAGCTATGTGCTCAACATTCTCCATGATTCCATCGTGAAGGCATTTGCTCACTTTTCACTAGGTTTTCTTAATCTTTGCATTTGAGCATGGCCAAACTTGCTTCACCATTTTGGCAGTCACAGCCTTGTTGACCACCTTCCATTGTATGTGGGATGAATTAACCCATTGTGAGAGCTGTTTGGATATTAGGTTAAGCTTGCCTTCCATCCAAGGTGATTAATAAGCTCTTCAAGTTCTTATACACCTTTTGAGTATTCTTGTTGTACACTCTCTCTTTGTTTTCATCAGCCACACCATCAATCTTAGACCTCTTAAGTCATGTTGTCTCTTGAATAGAAATATGTTTAGGGTCATGAGTCAAAATTCCCCTTGTTTGATATGAAGAACTCTGACGAATATGAGCACCTACATCCCCCAACACACAATATGAAATGGTAGATACATTAGCAGAATGATGGATAGAAAATAAGCTACACAATGGGAGACAATTGTAATAGTGATTAATAGAAATGAAGATCTCTCTCAACAAATTAGAAATGAGGATTTGTGAATTTTTAATAGTCATTAATACAAAACAAGTTTATAGAATGACAACTTGGCATAAAAATCAACAATTTAACATGCAATGAGAGATACGTTATACCCAGTGATAGATAGAAAACCCCTTTATACAATTCTAACTTAATCAAGAAGTTAAACACAACAAATGATAATTTTCCACAATGTCAATCATTTGAGGTGAAAATTTTAAGTGACTTCTTAACAACTTGTTTTATATAGCGTACAGGGTACAAAGTGTTACAAAATTTTGGCCTTCTATATTTACATGGTATCCACATATACTACAAAAATTGATTAGCTATTTTACAAGATTGAATTAAAGAGGATGAGCTAAGTTAGTGCGAAGATCAACAAGGGGTCTTAATGTCTTTATAGGATCTATATGGAACTCAAGTGTGAAAAAGGCATCAAGGTCTTGAAAGGACATTCACATAACCCTCACATCTAGCATTACACAGTCCCTAGCCTTCCATTCTAGCATGTACATGATATCTTTGTATGGATCATTGCTATAGGGACATGCCTATGCACCAATACTCAATGAGGTAAAGGATGAGCTAGTCAACTGCATGGACATCAAACTCCTTTAATTATTGTTCTATTGCATGTTCATCAAAACTGGAGGCTCTTCGTTAACTTATATCTCCAAGAGAAGGTGTTGAAACCATGACAACAGTAATTAGCTATTAGTGGAAATATGGACTCAAAAAGGACCTTGTAAGAAATTGATTGGGAATCCTTAATCTTGGATTAGTCCCTCTTCAATGGTGATCATTACATGTCTTTTTGTCCCCTATCCCCCCTATATTCCTAGGCTCTACCTACTTTTTGTGGTGGACTTTGTCTAAAAAGGAGGGGGCCAATCAACAACTTAGATTTTTATTGTCTCAAAAAATGAAACTTTATAATTTTCACAAAATTTGGGTTTCTTTTTTTAAAAGTTACCCAATCATATTGCAAGTTGAAATACTAATTTTATGTATACTTTTTTTTACATAAAAGGCCCTCTAAATTTGTTCATCCTTTAAGAAGGTACCACCAAAATTTTCAAAAGTTCCACATCAGTAACTCAAATTTATTTTTATCCCAAAAAATGAATTTTTAAACAAATTTATTAAACATAGATATTTTTTCCTTAAAAGGCACTCAATCATATTGCAAGTTGAAATACTCATTTTCTATACATTTTTTTGTATTGAAGGCTCTCCAAATCAGCTCGTATTTTTTAATGCCAACACATATGATACCTATGACCTTGCAAAGGTAGTTTCTACCTACTTTATGCTCCACTACTCCTCCTAATTACCAAATCAACAAGATGGACTAAATTTAACCCCCAAAAGTGATATTTTTTCTCTCTTTTCGAAATGTGGTTTTTTCTATCTCTAGTGGTGCCTAACCATATTATATATGTATCTAGGCATTTTTTAATGCTTTGCTTTGCCCTCTACCCCTTCCAAATCAAATACTATTCCATGAAAATTTAATCTACTCCATTTTCTCTCCTACTCTAATGGAACCGCTTAGGGACATAAGTAATCATAAGACGAAGGTGGATTTGCATGTTCATGTAAATGAATAGTATTTTGTTGTAAAGTCTCCTTACAATAAGTGTGGACTAGATGCAACAACTACTTCCCAATATCATTTAGAGGAAAGAAAAATAATGATGTTTGGATGGATGGTTCCTTGTATCCTAATGATCCTAGCATTAGGCTAAGTCCACCTTTTAATTTTCATCTCCATTGCTTAGTTTCGTCGATGGTGAAAATGGTCTACTACATTATTGTAAATGCTTAGATGGAAATATTCATATGCATCAATATTATCAATCAATGTTATATCGAACTCATCAATACTTATTACAATCCCAATGCTCTTTAAATGTGTTGCAAAAATCCCTATAAGATCAACAAATCAAAGTGCAAAAACTTGCAGAAGAATTGAAGCAGTATAAAGATAGGTACAAGACATGGCAAAGAACACACAAAGAGGTTCAGCCTTGGAGGAGTAGAATGCTTCATTAAAATTTCTTTTGGAGCAAATGGAGAAGGATAAGAATATTACAAAAGTAAAGTTTCAAAGGTGCAAGAAAACTCCCATGGGTTATTATAAGAAAGAAAATGTTGATTACTACCAATTCTATCACTACCCTTGAATGGTGGAATGCAAAAAAAAAACATATGCAAGCATTAAAGTTCATCATTTTCTATTGAAATAAATTCTAAATCTATTTAATTTCCAAAAAATTTCTATTTTGTCTGACAAACTTTTTTGATGATGCTAGAGGCCAAGGTGAGAGTCAATAAATGGATATTCTAAAGGCATTCTCAAAACACAAGCATCTAATTGGAATTTTGAGATACCCTCAACATTGAGCCCTCCAACTTGTTGCTTTGAATGATGCTATTATGGATATTCTCAATATTTTATCAATAGAAGAAGTTTAGATAGCGTGTCATACAAGTTGGGGTTAGTCGAAAAGGCTACAAGGGCATATATGGTATGATAGAAACTACATGGGCTTATAAAAAAATAAAGTACATAAATTTGCCTTGTCCATTTAGATTGAGAGATGTAAGAGGAACAAAAAATATAATCGTTTGCTGATTCAATAGGAGAGTATTTCTTTATCATTGACAAAATGGAAGTGGAGGGAACTAAAGCTAGAAATATTTATTATGACTGGCTCATTTCTACAAGGTGCAATAGTCAAAAGGTATTGAGTTATCCTAATCTAACATTATGGATTCAATATGGTACACTTGTTTCTCCTATGTTTGTACTAACTATGATTGCTAGGTTTTGTTTTAATCTTAGAGTTTGTTACCAAGCTTGATGAATGCCTAACTATAAAGGGATGCGAGTTGGAGAGGGTGGGCCTTACATTGATGAATTACGCTATGGCATATGAAAAAGATAGCACACTTGTCCAACCACTTAGTGTGAAATTAGAAAAGAAAATCTGGTGGCTAGCAGAAGTCAAAGTGCCTAAGGAGACCCATAATGCTCTCTCTTGGATCTTCCAATGTACTCCATATCTAAATATAATTTCCAAGTAAACAAGTGATAACAGCTCTACATGGAAGGAGTTAGATAATTTAATGTTAATTGGCACTTGGGAAGTGATCTCAAGACTCTAAAGTGTATGTTCAAGTATGACACTAAGGCATTAGCATCATTGACTTTCCATTTTGCATGAAAACAAACAAGTCTTTTGAGGCCATGATTGATAATGTTGTATAGAAGGAAGAAGCGTTGGCTTGAAATAGAAAGGCACCACCAAATAGGTCATGTCTTGATAGGAATTGCAAAGCCATATTTCTAATTAACATTGAGATTTTCCATTTTTGCACCCTGCATTTCCTCATGTGCATATTTGATAAGTTATTAAAGTTGCATAACAATTATATATACACAATGAAGCCTCCCTTTAGATGTAAAGAAACTATTGAGAAAGTTGAGGAGCTATTAATTTCATTACATGTACATGGAGGCAAGGTAAAGATTGAAAGGACTTCAGGTCTAACTTATAGCATATCACTGAAAATATCAATGAGTGAAATGAAGGCGAAGAGATTCTTGAGCACTATGACTAGCAAGCCATCAAAGTTAAAGTGGGAATTGTGGAAAGATTTATGTAAATATAGTATAGATTTGGAAAGAAACCCTAGTCTTAAGAATGCTCAAGCAAAAATTTGCTATTTTTTAATAAGCTAGTGTATATAATGTTAAAAATATCAACAGATTGTTTCAGTCAAGTTGAATTTCATACATTGGCCAATGATTTTACAAAGCTATTTTTATCAATGCATGGGGAGAAACCAACATTATCCACTACATTGTACACCTTTAACTCTACTACTTGCATATTCCTTAATATTTGGACATGTTGATGCTCCAAATCTAATTTCAATGCTCCATACATTTGTAGTGCATATTATATGCTCATGGATCATTCTTTGGAGAAATATGGGCCTTTGAAAATGTAGAGCACTGAAGATATGAAAAAGTCTCATTAGCGACCTCATGGTGCATATTTCAAGAACACTTGTCATGGAGGTGATAGCATCAATAAAATCTAACTTGTAGAAATGTTTGATTAATTTTAGAGATGTACCTTCGGTCACTCCATCACATTGGAGAATGCTAAGGCTACCGTATTGGCTAAATCTCTCAAGCAAAAAATCCATTGTGTAATAAGGAAAAGTAGCAAAACACATATGCATTGAATACACATACATCATGATGCATGACAAGGTGAAGGGAAGGGTCAAAATAGGCATGTATGTAAAAGAGCGTGTGAATCCCCCTTAAACCCTAATACTAGGTTTCATATAAATAGAGCTCTTTTAGTTCATTTCCTATTTCATACTTCTATTGTTGTCTTCTCTTCTAATCTACCTCATGGCTCACATTAAGCAAATTGCACGACCACGTTCACTACTAGTCCAAGGCCAAGGACACGTTTTTACTTCTACACAATGGCAAGGCAAAGAGATTCCCAATTTTAGCTGACAAGATGACTCCAATAGTAGCACAAGCTTGTGGTTTCCATGTCCTTTCCCCCCATCCATCCAAAGCCTCACAAAGACCCCCTTAATCGATGACCTTGGAGACTTTGAAAAAAGCTTGCACAAGCAAGAAGACTCTCTCAAAGAGGAAGAAGCAAGTGAGGATGTGGAAGCTGACAATGATAAGCCAGAGAACAATGAGAGTGACATCTCTATGGATGAGGAAGGTGGAAACAATGATGACAAGGGAGACATTGATGATGTCATCAATAGGCCCTAGGATAGGATAGAATGGCCCGAGGCTAGTGGAGATGTAATCGAGGGACACTCATCAATAGGCAGTAAGGGCCCCATGTGACATCCCAAACAAAAAAAAAAATGCACTAGACAAGTTCCTTCTCCTCCTTCACTACCTCTCCTCCCCACTCCAGAACAACCAGCCCCCCTTGCCAAGAAAATTACACCCGATCCCCAACCCCAAGCCCAATAAGCAGCACAAGGAAAATAACCACAACGAGGTCCACTGGTTAGAGGTCAAAAGCTAAATCGGAGGAAGAACCATCACCTAAGATCCACAAGTACCAAAAGAGCATGGATCAAGAAAGTTCCCTTTGCACTTGTAGTGAAAGAAATCCTTCACTCTTATAGATATTAATTCCACATACAAGAGATTGTAGTGGAGGTTGTCTAGGAAGCTATAGAAGCATTGTCCCATGAAATAATACATGCGCGGGGTTTGTGGAGGTTGCTCGCCGCAGGGATGCTTTAGCAAGATGGGAGAAAAAGATGATGAAGAGTACTTAACTCAAGGCAAATTCACAAAAGAAGAAGTTTAGATGCAAGAAGAATTCTCAAAGTAAGTTCATGAGCTAAGGGTAACTTTTGTTTGAATAAGAAGATGAATTAACATAGATTTATGTTTCCTTCGAGGCACAAATTGTCGAAAAGGCTCATTCCTCCAATCATAAGCTTGGACAAGGAAGATTCACATATTTGATCAAGTTTGCAGCATCAAGAATACTCTTCTTCTCTTGCTTTGCTTTAGTAGCTTGTTCTTCCATGCAATATTACTACAAGGAGCTTCAAAAATCCTCCTCAAAATCAAGATGTCAATTTTTGAAGTTGGTGCAAAGAATACTCATAGAGGAGATGATGACTTTTGTACATCTTAGTTGTCTCTACACAACAAAGTTCAAGATGCAGCTGATGTAGTAATGGCATCCTTAAGGTAATGAAGAGTCATATTCTTTATCAGTTCTTCAGGTCACTGCTTCTCAGACTTCGATAGCAAAGCAAAGATCTTCTTTTGGATGTTTTATAATCAAATGAGCTTGTTTGTTTCAAATCAAACAGTTTTTTCATCAAAAGATCAAACATCTTTGCAACTGATGTGGAGGTAGCTCTGAAATAAGGTGGAACTTAGGATTGTGTGCATAACAACAATGATTAGTATGCTTTTCACCCTGTCAGTTGGCATTGGTAAGCTCACGTCAGAAGAAACAATTGTCTCATTCACAGCATTGGCATAGGCAGTCCACCTCTGTTAACGTAGGCACCATGTTTTGAAGATTTTACAAAGAGGTTGATGGAAATTCATGCTAAGAAGTTGATAAAGAAAATGATGACGTCTTTCACAATAGTGCCCACAAAATGGCCTACCACTATCTTCTTGAGATACAAGGCTGTTCCCAAACTTCGTATGCTATTGGAAGCTTAATTGTAGAAGATTTTGAGCTGATGGAATTGCGAGAATATCTCTGTGCTGTCATGTAGAAAGTATTGAGGTAGCAATTAGAAAATGCTCAATTTTGGGATGGTTTCGTTGAGCAGGCTATACTCCTTGGTAGCAGGCAGCAGGTCCTCCATCTCGTCTGCCATTTTCATGTCCTCCACAAGGAACTTTAGACACAAGACTAGATAGTAAAAATACAAACATCTAGTAAATGAACTAATTTTCCTAGTTAGTAAGTAGGAATTTTCATCTTCAAACTAGGTTTTTAATTTTACTACATAGAAATGAAGTGATAACTAGTAAAATGACTCTTAGCTCGTAAATGTATGAAAATTTTCTAGTTACCATGTAGGAAATTTTGGATTTAAACTAGGTTTTAATTTTACTAGATAAATGTATATAAAGCTAAAAAAGTAAAATAAATGTCTATATAGCAAAGCAAACAAATAAATTTTTAGTTATAGTAAATAATAACATTTATATAACCAAGCTAAGAAGTTGTTGCAAGCATGTTATGCTAGCGTATTGTACCTCAACCTATGATGCGTTGCAAGCATAGGAGAGTTATTAGTGTAGCTTATGTTCTCAATCTCCTCTTGCATGTTTTTCATCTAGAACATACTATTTCATGTAGAGGCAATGATGGAATAATTTTTCCTTGTAGCCATTGTTTGCACCAAACATAGTTTTGCAATGCAAAGGGGAGGATGTATAGAATTGTAGAGTGATGTAATACGTATGGAGATTTTATAACAATATCATAAGAAACATGCAAAATTATTAAAACACAAACTTGTCAATTCAATTCTTGCATATCCATCTATTAATATTCTCATGCTTAAGATTCTCATGCATGGTTTATGTTTGATATCTTGATAATCATGCATTTGCATGTACTTTCATTTATAAAAATTTTACATGCACACGGTATGTATTGCAAGAGAGAGATATTTTATATGAATTGAAAAATGTAAAACTTAGGTGAGAATCTTGATCACTGCAAGGCATAAACTTGAATATTTTTATGCTTGTGTAAAACTTAAGATAACCTCATAAGTGAGCCTATTCAATGCTATCAAATGTAATAGATTTACTAAATTAACTCCCTCACTCACACACACACACACACACACACACTCTCTCTCTCTCTCTCTCTCTCTCTCTCTCTCTCTCTCTCTCAACACATAATCAAAATACATTAGAAATGAAATGTTCACACATTTTTTTAATCAATGTCAATTGTTGTCAACTAGACTTCAATAATTGTCATAGTACTCATGTTTAAGTGGAGCAAAATATCAATAAAGGAGGATTTTCTTATGCAAATCAAGTCTTGTCTTGAATTTATCCATGCTATCATACAATTTGAAGCCATTCTTGATCCATCTTGCTTTGCGATGCTTATCTTAGAACTTCTCATACCACAATTTTAGTAGATTAAATGTTATGACTTTCCTTTATGAACCATCAAAGTGTGAAGACAAAAGCAAAGGAAAACTCACTAATTTATGTAATGGACTGCCCTTTAAAAATGTGTATTTTTGTTAAGGCAAGTAGAAAAAGAAAACTTACTAATCTAAAGGAACGAGGGTGCACATGCAACATTGCCCCTTTTTTTTTGTCTATTTTGAGTTCCTATAAAAGGTTCATGTCTTGCATAGTTCTTCAACTACTATATCATTTAGAGAAATGGCACAAAACTATCACAATGGCACTTAGATTGACCAACAATTTTAGCTTTACAAGATAGGAGGTTCGAATAACATCCTTGCAAGGTCTATCACAAGAGGTTGAAAAAATCATTTGATTACTTAATATTCTAACAATAAAGATGAACCTTCTAATTTAGGAAAATATTATAAGATGAGATAAGAACTCATTTATTTATACCTAGAGGTAGTAGAGCTCACAAGATGAGATGAGAACCCATTTAGCTCGACCAAGCTCCAAAATTGTTTAAGCACTAGGAGATCACACAACTATCATGGACGTGTGGTACATCATTTGTATTAGTAAGTACACTATTAGTAACTTTAAACAATTTCTCTTTGCCAAAATTGATCATGCATACAAACAATGTCTCTTAGTAATTATGCCTATTGTTGTAGACTTTTTAGTAGGAAGCAAGTTGTTTGAGGAAGAAGGCATGATCCTATCAAACAAGGATCACCTCAACATTTATTAATACATGCATTGTTAATATAATGTTAAATCATAGCAATGATGTGCATGTGAAAAGGAGCCTTGAGATGACAATTGTATGACCTAAGAGATGGGAGCCAACAATTCTTGCACCTACCTTATATCGAGCCATGGAGATAGGACCCAATAACTATTGCAACTACCTTATATCAAGCCATGCCGGATAGTGTAAGAGCCACTTGAGTTTGATGACTAGGAAATGGGAGTAGAACTATCTTATTCAATGTCATATTTCTCATATGACATGTACATCAATAATGTCTCTATATAGCAATCATTGATATTGGTCCTTTGTTGGATTTCTTTCTCATCTCTTTGCACCATGCAAATATTAAAAATGTATTGAACCATAGTGCAAGGAGTTTGGGTCTCATCTTATAATATTACATTGTTGCTAACTCACTTAACTATTGCCAATTTAGTTTGGAAGGTCATAGTGAGTAGGTGTTCCTTCGTGTGAGTTAGGAAGTAGGTTAGTTAATTTATTGGAGGGGGGCCAAATGTCATTTATGTGCAGCTACTCTTAGTTAAAGTGGAAGAGTGTAATTACCTCTTATAGTTTTGAGGGAAGTGACAATCATATGGGTGCTTGATGGTATGGCCAATTGCATTGGGATCTTGATTGTCATGCGACCCCTTGGTGCATGTGGAAGGGCAATTAGGTTTCAGATAGTCTAGGTGTTCTCCTTGAGCATAGGCCAAGTGGGTGGCATGCTAGCACACTGGCTCTTATACTTCATGCTTCATAGTCAACAAATATTTATAAGCTCCATGCAAATGGAGCTTGGAATGTCTAAAATATGAGAAACATGTGCTGATACCAAGTATAAAAGAGCATATAGGGAATATAGGTATCCTTTGTATGGCAAGAACAAATGGTCTCTATCTCTTGACATGCATTCTACCAATAGATTCTCCTCTATGTTCTGTTCAAGTTCCAATTTTACAAGGAGAAGGCGGATTTTAGGTACTGTATCTTAATCTTCAGTAAGGGGTACTAAACCTCTTTTGAAATCATCCCATTTTAACTGATCAAGGGATTATATCAATTTGACTCGATTTGATTTAACGTTTTATTCTTCTTGAATATTGCAGAGCATGTCCAAAATATATCTTGATGGATTCTTTGAGGTTTGCAAATTCAAAATCTTGAGATGAATTTGCAAAATTTCCAATTTAAATGTATCCATCTACAAGTGTGCATCCCAATCACAAGGCTCTCTTTCTCCCATGGCCTTATAGGTGTAATGAAAGCAAGAAGAAGAGATGGTGCACTGTTGATGATTACAAGATAGGCTATATGTGCAACCCAAGTATCTATTAGTTCTCACCAAGCAAACCTACATTTTATGATGTGCAATATAGAAATGTTAGAAAATGCTATTGATGTGTAGTATAGAAGCATGAACTCAAAGGTCAATGGGCATTGGTAGGGGCGAGTAGTACTTTAAGTAGTCAAGTCTAAAGTCATCTAATTGAGGTTCATCTTTGGAAAAATCGTATTGGGGGCATACTATGCAGAGCTCCATCTTCAGGACCACGCAACACTCCTCCTCCTTTGTCTTCTGAAGTGCTCGTTGATCATCTCTTCATCCTTCCTTGTCTTGTCTTTCATCACTCCATTGCAGTCTTTGTTGTCCCTCCCATCATCTTCTTCCTCGTGGCCTCTTCCTTTCTTTTGTCACCCTCTTCGTTCTGTCCCCTTCTTCCTCTTCGTCTTTTCCCCTCACCACCTTCATTTTATAATTAGCGCCTCTTTAAAAAAATCACGCGGTCACACCGGAAAGCCATGGCTTTTCCGTTGAAGCCTTTTCAAAGCTCGTTCAATAGTGCCTTCACCCGTTTCTCATTCTGCGCGGCCCATTCCTCGGCCCTTTTGTTCATTCCTTCCATGCTCTCCCCTTGGTTTTGTGCTAGGGTTACGAGCTTCTGCTCCTGGGCTCTGAGTTCTTTGCTCATATTCTCGTGCTCTTTCCTTCCGAGGTGTAGTTGATCGGTCATGGACTTGATCTCTTTTCGCTGTTACTCCCTCTCTTGTCTTCTCTCCTCTTCTTTGGCATTTAGTTCCTCCATCATTTGCTCAATGGTGGTGGTTTTCACCTCCAGTTCCCCATGTTGCATCAAGAGGAGCTTGTATTTCCATTGCATCTGCACAAGTTCTTGATTTTCGTCCTCAAGTTGCTGTTTGTAGCTTTCTTCCATGTCTTCTTTTGCTTTTAATTCTTACTTGAGGTCAAATATTTGGCGTTGTTGCATGGCTATGATGCGGGTTTTCTCTAGTTGGAAGGCAGCCCCACTGACTCTTTCTCTGCCACCAACTCAGCCACCACCATTCTCTTTTCCTCCTTTGCCCTCTCCAATTGGGAGAGTAGCTCGGCGAATTCCATGCACCTTGTGTGGTTGAGTTCTTGTGTGAATCTTTCCAGGTACCTGGTGAAGTTGCATTTTTCAATGACTCTCCTGGTCACCTCTTCCTTGGCCAACAATCCTTCTATGTTGTGAATAGTTCGGAATTTTAGTTGGTTATACGTGCGGCTCTCTAGGGTGATGCTGTACTGCGCTCTCTCCTCTTCCGTGAATGGGATCTGGTGGGCACGGTCTTGTTGCGATATTTTTCGTTCCTGTCATGAACCCTAGTTTCCATTAGTTCTTCCAAATTGATAATACAAAAACATCCTAGACTGAAAAGGAAAGATTTACATGTTTATTGAATGGAAGCCTTAAAATCCTATCCAATGTGAAGCCCCCCTTTTCAGCTTTAACTTTTTGCCTTTCATTTTCAAGTTCTCTTGACATTTTTCTACCTTACTTGTTGCCTACGTTCTTATGTGTTTTGCTTGACTCCCACTAATTTTAATTGATCTCTTGATTCTGATTTTAATTGATCTCTTGATGCACCTTACTCCCCTTCCCCTCCCAGCTTGAGAAGAATCCTTACTAGGATTGAAGGTGTGGGGGGTTGGGGACCTTGGAATGGGTCTTAGGAGTCATCCGTGTAGGAACCAAGCGTAGAAATCGGGGTTGTACTCTAACTGAGCTGTGCGATCGAGATTAATGGGGCGAGTGCCAACTTGTGTTATGTAAGTGAGAACATCTGTTAGGAAGTCACCGAAGGCATTGCGGCTAGCAATGTGTAGCTCCTCCTCAGTCAGTAGGTGTCGAGGTAAGGATGTCCCTTGATGTGCTCCTCCAAGGGGCGGTTGCGAAGAGTGGTCAACACTCTGTACGAGGTTGGCGCGATATAAGTGGGATCGTACTCTGTTGTTTTGATTGCACAGCGCTGCTCTGCGTTGGTCATGACTCAACAGCGCTCTACTTCCCATTGCAACCTAAGAGTGTACCAATGCTGTAAAAATGGAGATTCTGTCCCAATAAGTTGGGATAATTCTACGATTTCTTAGTCGGTGATGGCAGAAGTGGTTCACCGATTGTATGACGTTATGAGACGTTGTTTGAGTGCTTGCTCTTTGGAGACCTCGCTGCCGAGTAATACAGTAGCAGAGTTTGCTGCCTTTGCAAAGGCAAGTTCAAATGTCTCCCAAGAACAAGGCATCATGCAAATTTCGGTTGCGAAAGTTCGGGCAACAAGCCTAAGTCCAAGCGGACATAGCTCAGAGCCAGCTCTCTGAAGGTGGCATCGAGCTGTCTAATGCAATCAACCATGTCATCCCCTGTATCTGTGGCTAGATTTGAGGCCAGTGTAAAAAATGACATTCGCTCATAGGAGGGCTTAAGACCTACCGGTGATTGGGGTTTGATGGCCCTAGAGCCTTTGACAGCGGATAGTTGTGGTTGTTGCGGGTGTGCCTTAGGTTGCGATTGGGCATCCTGGCTTAGGGCTGGTGGAGCGACAGCTACTTCTGATGGACTGCTACCTTTAGCGTGGATCATTGTTGTCGGATGGACTCTAGTGCGTGATGGGTTATACGATGGTGTCTGTCGTTTGGGTTGGTAGGCTTGTTCGAGACTTTCGGGCATATGTGTAGATGGGTTTGCTCAATGTGGTCCTAGGGAGCACTGTGGTTTGTTGTTTTGAGGTTTGATGGGGCTGGAAGTGATCAAGCTCGGGGGTAGCATACAAGTGGCAGTCTTGGCCAGGTGGGTTTTAGGGATATACAACTAGGTGTTTCCCTCATAGTAGCCTTGCACAAGCAGGAGAGCTTTGGGGGCCCACTGCGTCAAATCATGCCCTGATTTTTGTAACTGCGCCTTGGTGTCCTAGGTTTAGAGCTATGGGTCTTATGTGGTCATGTGTGATGACGCTTAGGCGGCGGTTGTGGTTGTTTAGGCCTCCATTGGAAACTATGCTGTTGAGCCTTAGCTTTTGTCACCATGAGTAGTGGTTCTTGAGTGCTGGTGGTGGGGGGTGGCTATGTACTACCCTTTTCCTTAGATTCGGATGCTAATAGTTTTGCCGGTGGTCGTGTGGACTATTCCATCGCACCACCCTTGCTGAAAGGTGTATCAATGCGGATGTTGCTTATGGTGAGGTGAACGCGTTGTGACTCATAATCGACGTGGCAATGAGTTTGCTTCTTGAAGGTTTGCCCTAACAGCATCTCCGTACCTATGTCCTTGGTGTTTGGCACCATGTAGAAGATCATTGGTACAATTTCAGTCTCGATAGAAATGGCGGCCCTGCACTTGCCGAGGAGTGCATAGAAGTGGCCCCCAAATGGGTTCAACCTGGCATTAGTGGGTTGTAGTGGTGGTTTGCCAAGTTGGGTCCAATGCTCATGAGTTAGGACATTGAAGTCTGCTCCCTCGTCAATTAAGGCATTGAGGACGCATGTCTACTTGGTAGTGACCATGATGTGTAGGTATGCAGGTTCCACGACTTCCTCCTCTGCGTCGTCGATTTCGGTGATGCTGGCTACACGAATGTTGACTGGTGGTTCCAACATTGGTGGTCATGGAAAGGATGCACGGGGGGATAGTATTTCTTGACACGGTTGCCATTGAAGAAGCCAATTCAATCGCCGACTAGAGTTTCGAGCTTGACGTTGCCCGTTCGTTGACTGATTGCACGGATCCTGAAAGGTCCAAGACCCCGAAACTTCATTTTTTGCTTGTGCCCCTTGACTGAGTATAGGAGCACTAGATCGCCTTGTTCGAAGTCGTGTTGCTTGACATGTTTGTCAAACCAGCTCTTACGTCGTGCCTTCTCACATATGAGTGCGTGAGTGGCTAGAAGATGGGTCTCCGAGAGGCATTCGAGTTCTACTAGGCATTGCATCCATGCTTCCTTTCCTTCCCATCGCTCCTGAAGCGCAATTCATAGGCTAGGCACGAAGAATTCTATGGGGAGAATTGCTTTAGTTCCGTAGGTGAGCCTAAAGAGGGTCTGTCCGATGGTTATTTTCTAAGCTGTGCGGTAAGCCCACAAGGCCGCCATTAGCTTGTTATCCCAGTCACTGTATGAGGCCGAGACTACCTTGGTTAGGACGTTGACAAGAATCTTATTTTTGGATTCCACCTGGCCGTTTGCTTGAGGGTAGTATGGAGAGGATTTCTGATGGATAATCAGGAAGGTGGATAGGAGATGAGTTATCACTTCATTGATGAAGTGTGTCCCCTGGTCACTGACTAGTTCGATGGGGCATCCAAATCGTGAGATCACCTGCTCCCATAAGAACTTAGCAATCATTCGAGCATCATTCTTTCGGGTTGCTCTCGCTTCGGCCCACTTTGTTAGGTAGTCTATGGCCACAATGATGTATTTGGCCTGAGAATACTATGCAACAGGGCTGATGGGTCCTATGAAGTCAATCCCCCATTTTTCAAAGGGTTGTCGTGCAATGATTGGGGTCAACTCCATCTGATCCTTGCGAATTGGGACCTTTGTCCCTGCTGACATTCGTCACAATGCTTAACAAATCGTGTGGCATTACGGAACAATGTTGGCCACCATAGTTGAGACTGCAACACCTTGCGGGCTATTGTGTCTCCGCAAAAGTGTCCTCCCGCAATCCCACTGTGTGCCTCTGAGAGCACGTCGTGCATCTCATTCTTTCACATGCATCTGCGCATCAATCCATCTTGTCCTAAGAGATATAGCTGGCCTGCTATCAACTGGTAGGCTTGGGTTTTGAGAATAAGTTGCCTTAGTCTTGCCTTTTCTATTGGTCGTTCCGGTAGTCCGTGCTCAAGTAGTTGGACTATGCCATCTGCCCAATATGGTGTTAAATCAGCTTTGAATAAATCCCTCCCGTTGGAGAGGTTAAAGAGGTGGGCGTCTGGCAATTCATCAGTGATGCCTTCTCCAGTGGGTTCCCCTATGGGGATGTGTGACATATGATCAGCCATGTAGTGTTGTTTCCCCTTCCGTACAACCACCGAGAAGTCAAACTCCAAGAGCAGAAGGAGCCACCGAGCGATGCGTCCCATAGCGCAAGGTTTGTTCACTAGGTATAGCAAGGCTTGATTGTCTACAAAGAAGGTAAAGGGTGTAGCCAATAGATAATGCTAGAACTTCTTCACATCAAACACCATGGCCAAGCCCTCTCTTTCGGTCGTTGAGTAATTCATTTCTGTCTCCGTCAGTTGTCGGCTTGCAAAGCTTACTGGATAGTCTAGGTTGTGCTTGCTAGGTTGGCACAACACTACCCCCATCACGATTTTAGAAGCATCGATATGCACGTGGAAGGTTATGGTCTAGTTCGGAGCTTGCAGAATTGGCGTTGTGGTTAGAGCCTTCTTCAGCTCTTCATATGCATGTTGGCAGGCTTCAGTCCATTCAAAGACAATCAACAGTTTGAACAAAGGTCTTGCTATCAATGCATAATTCAACAAAAACCGTCGATAGTATCCCATATGGCCTAAGAAGCATTGAACTCCCTTGTAGTTGGTTGGTGTGGAAGGTCGACAACAACCCTGACCTTCGAGAAGTCAGTGGCAATGCCGTTCTTTGATACCACATGGCCGAGGAAGCATCCATGTTTCACCCACAACTAGCATTTCAAGGGGTTCAGGGAGAGACGATATAGGCGACACCGATCAAAGACAGCTTGGAGTTTGTTCAAGTGTTCCATCCAAGTCGAGTGAACACAGAGGTCATTGACAAAGACTTCTAACTCCTTGCGAAGCATGTCTTTAAATATAGTGCACATGAGATGTTGGAAGGTGGCAGGGGCATTAGTCAACCCAAAGGGCTTGACTATGTATGCAAAGACGCCCCACTCGGTGGAGAAGGCAGTCTTATGCCTGTCGGTAGGATGCACTTGCACCTGGTTGTATCCTAAGAAGCCATCCAAGAAACTGTAGGCCTCTTTGCCTGCCACTCTTTCAAGCATGTGCTCAGTGTATGGTAATGGATAGTTATCCCTCTTGGTAGCAGCATTTACCTTTTTATAATTGATGCACACTCTAATTTTTCCATTTTTCTTCATCACAATGACTATGGGTGATACCCAGTCCATGTGCTTAATTTTGTAAATGAATCCTGCTTTCATCAACTTATCAATTTCTTCCTTGACAGCATGAGTGTGCTTAGAATTCATTGGGTACGGTCGATGCTTCACCGATGCTGCGTCTGGTGTCATGGGTATGTTATCAGTCACCGCACTCGGATCTACCCCTTTAAGCTCTTCTAAGGACCATGCGAACACGTCCACATACTCTCACAAGAGGGCGACCAGACTCGCCTCCTCGTCCTCAGCCAAGTCATCGGCAACGAAGACTGATCGGGGTGTCTCCCCTTCTCGAGCTAAGTTCACCTCTTTGACTCTGGCTGGTCCCTCGATTGGTTCGCTCGTTTGCCCTTGCCGTTTGGCACCCATCAAGATCACTACTCTATCATCTTTCTTGAATTTCATAAATCGTTTCGGAAGGTCTCATGGCTTTCGTTGCTTGTCTGTTTTGGTGTCCCTGGGTTGTTTCGCCTTTTCTTACTTCAATCGTTTGCACCTCAGATGGACAGGTAAGTCCTCGGTGGTGCATCGGGTCTTGGGCGGCCTAGGTATCTCTGGGTTGCTATCTGAGCTCACTTTTGACTCAAAGTCCAACTCGCCGTCTTTGTTAGAGGAGGGGGTCTCCCCTGGTGGTCACAGTTCAGATGGTGATTCTGCTCTAAGCACTTGTGTCGTCCCTAGTTGAGCTAGGCCTGCTTGCTCAAGGTCTATGGCTGCTATGTGTTCTAACCAGGCACGGTCACAATTCATGTGCATGAGCCCTCGCTCTGTCTTGTAGGCACTTCTTTTTTGCGGCTTGGAATCTGCCCATATTTGTTCTATTACATGTCCCTCTATGTCGTACTCTATCGAATCCTCCTCCCCCCCACTTTCATCCTCAAAGGGTTGGCAATCTTCGTACTCGTCGTCAGAGTCCTCTGCACTAGCCGATTCGACGTCCCGTAGGGCTTGGTACTTCTCTTGTCGCGCTGATCCAGGACTAAGGCCCAGTTGTACATAAGGTTCAAGTCATGCACTCTAGTCCATTGCCACTCAGATTTGCCTAAGAGGTCCTGGAAAGGCGTGAGATTTGCTGCTGAGTTGTCACCCAGCTTGTGGGTTAAGTATTCCAGGGCCTCCTGGAGTTCTTTCTTGTTGCCTGGCACTTGGAAGGTGACGGGCTTAGGTCTCTGAAGATGGGTTCCTTCCATCATGCACACTTGTATAGTGGGCATGTCGTCGGTCTTGCCCATCCTCGTGATGGCTTGCTCATGCTCTTCTTTGTCCGAGAACGGCAGGTCGATTGTAGCAAGGACATGCATCCAATCCCGCTCGTCTTCTGGACATGGGATATACTTGGTCAAGGGCCCATAAGACTTCTTGACCTGACTGTCGCCCTTGAGCATCGAGGAGATGGCATCCAAGTTGACTGGTGAGGTTTTCCAAGTGTCCATCTCCACCCTCACAGCTTCCGTCCTGTTGCTTAAGAATATCAAGATGTTACCCTAATCTTCAATAACTCTAGCATTGCGCATCCAGGGGTGGCCTAACAGGACATCGTAGTCCACCCCCTTCATGACTATAAAGTCGACCGAGAACTGGACATCTGTGATTTTTACTGGCCAGTTTTTAAGTACCCCGAATGGCCTCACCCTCATGCCATTTGCTAGCGTGACGTTAAACCGAGCGGTCTCAATAGGTGGGTTTCCCCAAGTTTGTAGTACCGCATGGCTCAACATACTAACCCCAGCTCCGGTGTTTATGATCCCCTTTCTTGTTGTGTCTTCTAAGGCTAGGACTGGTAACAATGCATGCATCTTGGTGCCTTCCCAAAAAGCACTAATGTGTAAGGATTTTGGCACAGAGTGTAGCATTAGACTTGGTATTTGTGTTTCTGCGTCCTGATCCTGCAGATCCGACGCCTGTTCTCATGACTCCTCGACCCACTACTTGAGGTTTCGCCATAGGGTGGGGTGCTACTTAAGCAGGTATCCTAGGCTTAATGTTACTGGAGTGGTCACTAGTGTGGTGAGGAGGCTATCGGTTGCTCGTCCCTCTCCTATGCCAAATTGTCCTGGCCAATGGCTGTGACTGATTTGTGGGCCTTCAGCATCAAGGCTTGCCCTAAGGGGGGCTGTCTGTGGTGCAGTTGCCCTTCCTGGCTTTGGTTGAGGGGGTGAGTCTGCCATGGTCATGCTAATGAGATCCTCGCTCCCATCCTCTAGGATGGGCTCAGCGTCTCTTAAGTGTGCTTGTGCCTCTTTTACCCAGTCCCTCACCTTCTCTATGGCCTCGAGTTGGCTCTTCGGATGTGGGTACTCCCCTACCTTGGCACTCCCCTTTTTGGCCGTCTTGGGGGCTAAAGTTTTCGTCTCTACATCCTCGACCTTCTTTCCAACAGGTAGAGTTGTAGCACTCTCGGCTTTCAGTGCGATCTTAGCCTTCGGTCTCCTCTTTCTTTGCCTATGGCTCTTTTTTTCCGTCGAGGCTGCATCGAGGTTGCTAGGCCCTGGTAGAGATATGCCGGCTTACTTTGTTTGGGCACGGGTCATGACCCGCAACGGGATGGGCGTGGCCTCCCCATCAAGGTTCTCAACGCCGAATAGTCCCAATGGGACAGATGGTACTTCGCTTGAATTTGTAGAAGGTTTCCGCTTTGGGCAATCGACGAAGAGGTGGGTGATTCCACACTCTATGCACCTTAGGTTAGCCTTGTCTCTGTTCTGCTACTCCCTTTCTGGGCAACGTGATGAGACATGGCCTGGGTGTCCATAGGTCCAACAGATGATTGGATCCTGTGTCTGCCCCCCTAGGCCTCTACCTCGTCCCCTTCCTAATGCCATCACTGGTATTGGTCGATAGTCTATGAGGACGGTGTTACCCTCTTCGTCTGAGAGACATAAGGGTATAAGTAAGTCTTTTTCTCATTTGGCTCTTCCACATAGTGGACTAGAGCATCAATCGGCACATGGGTCACATAGGGACCGGGTGGCCTCAGTATACCTGTGGGGTTTATGTCCATCTTGGGGATAGCTGGCTTTATGTCATTAGGCACAGGAAGGGCCAAAGGGCTCCCCTTCCGAAAAGTGGTTGCGGTCTATTTGCTAGGTAAGGCTGACCATATGGTTGGGAGTACGGAAGTCTCCTAGGAAATCTACAGTGCATAGCGTCGTGACCAAACCTGCCACAGTTAGTGCAAGGTCTCGACCGAGGGTCTTGACACTCAGCTGGCAAATGATTTCTGCCACAGTACACACATTGGATGTGTGGCTGCGTTGGTCATCTCCACAGGTCTTGCGGCTTGACTATCTCCATCTTGACATCAGCCAAGTCGTGGTTTGTCTCGGTGGCCTTCCCCTTATCTTAGGATGATGGTGCGGGTCGCTCACCAGAGGTTGGTGCTCTTTCCAAACCTCGCGAGCTGGTTTCTTCTGAACTGGAGTTCCTGGAGCTCCTCTCTTTCAGTTGGTCATCAACTCTAATAGCTTCCTCAAAAACCCTAGCTAGTGCATCTCGCTACAGGCTCGAGTTGGCTGCCAAAGCCTTATACAGTTCCTCGTTTCGAATTGTGCTGATGAACATAGTCGAAACTGCTCTTTCAGTCGGTCGTTCACCTGTAGTAGGGATCCTCTTAAAGAGGCTCCTTACATGGGTTATGTAATCGTGAATGTCCTCCTTCTCTTTCTGCTTGACATTCATCAACCGCACCAGAAGATTATCGGAGTATCCAGGCTCGAAAAATCTCTTAATGAAGAGATCCTTGAGGCTGTTGAAGTTTGTCCACTTTGTAGCGTCTAAACTTGTATACCAGGTCTTGTCCTTGTCACCTAAGCATAGTCCAAACACTTGAGAATGTTGAGTCAGGTCACTGAGGCCGTTGCCTTCGCAGACTTACTCGAACTGCTCTACAAAGCTGTATGGATCGTCATGGGGTTGGTACTTGTCGAGCTGCTTTGCGAGTATCGGGATTTTAGACTGGCTCTTAGAGCCTTGGGTTGCTCCTAACCCTGCAAGCAGTGGAGTTGCTAACGCTCCAGCACTTTGCTCTGCTGCAGTGTTGTCTAACAAGCGCTTCATAAGAAGTTCGCTCAGTGTTAAGTCTCCTTCTAGGGCTCTCTCGTGATCCATTCGATTTCAGTCGGCTAAGTTCAGCAGTCGTTGTACCTCACGCAACTCCATGCTTTGCCTTTGGCTCCTGACCTGCTGGTCTCTATTGTACATGGCTATGCCTTGCAACGCCTTACGGGCTAGCTTCCTCTCTTCTTCTAAGTTTGCGATGATAGCATCTGCTGTCCGACCGCGGTGCTCATATTGGGCGTGCACATCGTAGTAGCTATTGACCAATTGTTGAATAGCCTCTGGGAAGATGCCCAAGTCAAGTTTCTCGTGCTTCGCCAATCTATCAATCAGATTGAGTGGGTTTGTCAAATACCCTTCGCTTGCACCGCTTACTTGGTTCTACTTTGCGTGTTGATGGTTTGTCTCCGTCCGTGGGTTCTCTCCTATTTGTGGGTTCCTTGAGTGGCTTATCTGAGTGAGTTCCATGACTTATTAAATGCAATTCTCAAGTTATCTCCACTCCGTGCAGGTGTTCTTTCTGGTGCAGTGTTCAATCAGGCTTTCAGTTTTTTCTTAAGTGCCCTTCAAGTGTGGAAATTCAAGATGAGTGCAACAAACAACCTCTAACGTCTCATGCACCCTTGGGCGCTATGTTGCCTTGCCATTTCTTTTGGGCTCAATCAGGGTTTTACGTCTTAGCGGGTTACCTCTAGGTCTCTGGGTTTCTAGGTATCGCAATAGCCCACTCGAACTGTTAAGCGGCCATGCCCTATGATTTTGTCTACTCGGTGTGCCAGAATCAGGCTTTAAGAGTCAGAAAGGCTTACGACAAGTTGCACCGCTGAGCTCCAATTGGGGTCAAGTTAAATCTCTGAGATTGAGTTGGGGCACTCACTCGACCCAACTGGTCCGAGTTGCAGGGGCCGAGCAGGTGACTCAGATAGGCCGAATCTCACCTGTCCGAGTGCAAAAAGTTTTTTGTAGGCCGAGGTCCGAGTGGAGTAACTCGGACGGCCGAGGTAGATGTTGGGCCAAGGGCCGAGTATCGTGTCCTGGGCCGAGTGGACACTCGGGCCAAGTGGACCTGGGTCCGAGTGTTAGTTTGGTCAAAGGGCCGAGTTGAGTAATTCGGATGGGCTGAGTCGAGTAATTCAGACGGGCCGAGTCGAGTAATTCAGATGGGCTGAGTCCGAGGGCCAAGTAGGATTTTCGGGTCGAGGTCTGAATGGGCGGGTCCAAGGGCCAAGTCTAGGACTCAGCCAAACAAGGGCCATTCGGACGGGCCGAATGCGGCGCGATGAATGCCGCGCAATGACCATTTCGATCAAATCTTCCTAGTCAAGCAATCATCCCCTGCATAAACTTCTAGATCCTGGCTAAGGCACCAAGGGAAGTGATTGGCATACCTGGGGTGAGCGGTAGGCTCTCCAACGACGTGATCGAATCGAATCTTCATGGGGGCTCTCTCGCACTCTCTCTCTGTCTCTCTCATTGCAATGGTTGCAAATGAGCTCTCCCTTGGCCTCCTGACCCTTAAACCCCTTCCCGAGCAGGGCTTTGACACTCTCAATCATTCACTTGCCAACATTAAGCATCGCAAGCTAGCTTTTTGCCATTTTTTGCATGTTTTATGCCCTATTTTTCCCTGTTTCAACAGTATACCCTACCCTTTCCCGGTTCGATTTCCCAATACTATCCTACACTAAATGCAACGAGAATCGAAAGCAACAAACTGATATGATTTCTCCCTATTTTCCAATTATCAAACAAACTAACTAACCCAAAATACTTACTTGTTTCGAAGATCAAAGCACCCAACCTTCCTACCTACCTGAAGCTCCGTTTCGGGGGAGAATCCCTTACTTCGATGCTTGATATTGGGAGCGCAAGCGCTCAAGCTTGAATCCATGGTCCTGGCAACGGAACCAAAATGTTTCACTCAACCGCCAAGACCCATGGATTGCTTATTGTTTCAAGCGTTCCAAGGAGCTCTAATGGCTACCTCTCACATAGCTGACACGCCCTCGATCCTAAGAGTTTAGTGAGCTTACCTTGATGCCGATATGAGTTGCCTCCTCCCTTCCACACTCGGTAGCTCCACGATCCTAGATGCTAGCTCAAGCATGCTCAAGCCTCCTCCTTCTCCAAGCTCTAACCTCCATAGCCGTGCGCGCAAAAGGAGGAAAGGGAAGAGAAGAGAAGAGAAGATGATGAAGAGCTTCACCCCCTTGATGATCCCTCACTCCTCTCACTCCCTCTCTCACTCTCACCCTCACTCCTTCTCTCAAGAGCACACACAAGCAAGGAGAGGGGAAGAAGAGGAGAAGAGAAGAGCTCTTGTTGGGCACACACCAAAGAATGAGCTTCCATTCACTTTTTGAACTTTATATATACAAACCCTAAAATCCCATGGGCACCCATCCTTTTTACCATGACCAGCCATTGTGGCAAGGTCTCTTTTTCTAATTCCCTCTTTTTGCTTTGTTCCCTAGGCCTATATTCGACGATTCTTTTACAGGTGGCACAGGAGGGAGCCTAGCGCTCTTTTACAAAAGTTTTTTGGAGTTTTTGAGGCGCCTTTTATTTAAAACTTACGCTTTTGGCCTTGGCTTAGCTTTGGAGCCCGCCTGCATGTCCTTGCTCCTTTTCCATCTTCTTTTTGATTTTTCATTCGTGTTTCCGCCTTCTCGGCTTGGGGTTAACACCTATCTGTTGTAATTTTTCCCACACATCCATACCGACAAAAGATCTCTTCTAAGAGAAAAGTACATACAGCATTTGTTGTCTTAGTACATAAAGCTTTCCCTTCCACTTGATTAGTCAAGTCTTCATGAGCAAGCACAAGATACCTCACTTGTCAAAGACCTGTAGGCATTGTGACCAAATCCACCACCCACTTAAAATGAAGAGACAATGGATATGTGGGTTGCAATCCATCCTGATGTCTCACAGACGAATACATTTGACATGTCGTACATGTTTTCACAAAGTGAGCAACATCCTTATACATACCCTGCCACCAATATCTTTCTTTGATCTTTGTAAAAGTACCCTAAACACCTCTATGACTAGCCCACAAGCTTTCATGAAATTCTTGCATTACTTTTACTTGTGAAGCTCTGTCACCCAAAACTCGCAATGGCATACCCTGTTTCTTTTTAGCATGTTTCCATAAGTATCCATCTTTTAAAAAAACATACGCTTTTCTCTTGATTTTCTTAAACTCCTCATCTGATCATTCATCTCTCTTTGTTAATGTACTGAGGTATTGACCAATTCTCAGCCACTCTCCTGTATATTTGTCTTCCAGAAACACTTCTACACAAGATACAAAACATCTAAAGTGTATTCTCTTTGTTGTCCAAGCTTCTATTAATGCTATAGCAACACGTTGCATTGCTAAATTCACTCTTGCAACATCATTTTCAGCCATAAGAAAGTCATCTTCTTCCTCCTCATCCATCATCCCATCTTCATTCTCATAACGTGCTCGAAATAACATGTCTGCCAATGGGTTATCTCTTCCTGCAATATTCTGAAATTTAGGGTTCAAAGATTTGATGTATGCAATCCATCGGAGCATAGCAATGTCCGGAGTAGCACAACTAGTATTCATACCCAATACCGGCAAACAATCGATCTCAATGACTACATGAGCACCCATAAAATACTCCTTATCACATTTAAGGGCTATCACAATTTCCCATAATTCTCTTTTAACCTATGGAGATCTTCTCTGTTGTTCATCAATACTTTAGCACCAAAGCGAATTGCATATCTTTGTCCTTCCCCATCATCTTGCCCAATTGCCCATCCAATCCCTATTGAGCTTGTATCAACAGTAATAATGATAGGCTTTCCATGTGAATAGTCAGCCTTTCTCAATGTAGGAGAAGATTTTAAGAGTTGCTTCAATTTCTTCATTGCTTTTTGATGCTTCCTTTCCCAATGAAAATTTTGACCTTTCCTTAGAAGCTGATAAAGAGCATCGGCTACATGTGCAAAGTGAGGGATCCATATCAAATAGAACACACATGTACCCAAGAATCTATGCACCTCTGATACGTGCATACATCTTGCATTCTATCAATCCCATCTATTTTTTCTGGTGATGGCCTTCTCCCATAAGGCCCACACATATGCCCAACAATCAAAACCTCTTCAACTCCAAAGACAGACTTTTGTCCACAAAGAGTTAAATGCACCTCTTCTAGACGTGTCAAAATCCTCTCACAATCCACAATATGGTCTGCAACAAACTATCTGCATCCATGAGCATCCATCTCTTCATTCTTTTCATCCACTGCACACCCTTTGATTGGAACATCATCCAAGAAGGGCATAGTCAATTGTGGTATAAAATCCCTGAGTACCCTATTCATAACATTTGTCATGTGTGCCATTGAGTTTGTTGCACCCTGTGGGAGAGTGCACATTTGTACTAACCCCAAAGGAGTCTTCATGGGTGTGATATCCCTGCTTTCAATTGCAAGATGAAACTAATCATAACCCGAGTAAAGATCACCCAAAGAATAGATCGCTCTGCTTGCAAAAGCCTCTACAAATTCAGCAATCACAGGACCTGCACCCACATTTCTTATGGTCACTTTATTGACTAGTTGCATGCCTTGAATAAATCTCAAAGCCCCATTCTTTTTGGGCACAGTAAACCAACGATTTGAGTATGGGGCTGAAGAAGGCTCCAAGATCTTCATGTGAATTTTTTCATTTAGCAAATCCATCAGCTTTGGCAAGTAAGCTTTAGGCACTAGAATAGGCCTCAAGTTCCATGGTACATGTGGCACAGTAAATATGACCATAGGAGAGACAACATTTGGATCCACACAATCTATTTTACTTGGCTGAAATGCAAACGCCTTTCCATGTCTACCCAACATCCGCATTAACAGTCTCTCTCAGCAGGCAAAAGAAACCCTTTTGCACCACAACTTTCAATTCCTGAAATGTTTCAGATGTAAACTGATGACCTATATCTTTAGGATCCCATAAGCTTGGCTGCCTTGACACTTTTTTCATACATACCCTCACTCTCTGGTGAAAGTGGCAAAGCAATTGGTTTCACCTTTTTGTCACTTGTCTTATTCTTTGTCTCCACAAGTGCTTCAACCCATTGTAATCCTTCCTACTGAGCAAACAATGCTATAACATCATACATATCCAAAGAACATACTGACAACACTCTGTTTTCAACCTCATTTTCTGCATGTATAATTGCTAAAAATTCAGCTATAGTGTCAGTAATATTCAGCCCATAAAAGATGCATGAAATGCCATCATTTTCAGCTAACAACCCCAATGCTCTCAGTTTCTTAGTAGCCCATTTCATAGATATGCGTTCATCCCTACACATAGCTTCCATAGGCTTAAACCAACATGAACTGTTTGCTGTAAACTGAGAATTACCAATAGTAAATACATCCTTCATTTCATCGAGAGGTGAGTATACCCACTGAACAGCACTACTGTAGCCCTGCATTACATCAGTGCTTAATGAAAATCTAGGTCTTTGAATTTCCTTGCATTTGGAACCAAAGGAGACTCTCGAAGCGTATCCCGATTTCTAGGATGATTAACACAAAGAATAAGAAATTGGACTGCTTTTCTCCCATCCTTACTTCTAACTCTTGCATAAGTAGAACCATCATCAAGCACCTTTGTTTCCATATGCACACCTGTAATATAGGGATATCCCAAAATCACTGTATATGAGGAATTATCTTGCACAAAGAAGTGTTTCTCTTCCTGTACATCACCAATCATCACTTTTACATTAGGACATGTAGCATATAACTCCCCTGAATAATTATTTGTAGCCCTCATTTGCCAACCATGATTAGTGTCTACAGGCCATGCACCATTTTCATACAATCCCCGCTCAATGTCATTTATCTCAGACCCATGGTCAAGTAAAGCAACACAAGGAGTTTCACGTTCCCCTATTTTCACTACCGTTTCAGTGGTAGCTCTATCCCAATGATTTCTTGTGTAGTGACTTCAAGGAATAAATGCTAGAGTCTCTTCTCCATATTGTCGCATTTGCCTTACTCCACCATGCATATTGCTACAAGACAATGCATTTTCAGCCACTTTTTCTCTTTTCCACATGTTTTCCATTGATTAGTAGCATTTTGCATAGACAATCCTGTACTTACTTCATGCTCATATTCAGCCCGAATACTCAACAAACCAGTTTCCTCTTCAAATTGTAGCAATGCACTAGTGGTATCACCAAGAAACTGATGCTTCCTTTTAATTATGTCAATGATCTCATCATGAAATTGTCACTTGGCAATGCCAAGCACCTCTCCTAAGGTAAATTCCACCCGACTATTTAAGATCCGTTCTTCAAGAACCTTCTTAAGATTTTTGGCTATCTCAATGTCAAATTGCAACTTATATCCTGGTTGCTTGCCCTTCTTTTTTCCCTCTTGTTTGTTATCCTGTTTTTACTCCTGACTGACCTCTTCCATAACATGCTCGGGAGGTGGCTGATTTGCAGCTTTAGGTTGATCCACACTTTTTCTTGTCATTCTTTTAGATGTCCCTGCAATATCTTCATCTCTTTTAGATGTCTACCGGTGATTCCCAACCAGTTATGCCACGAATGTCTTGCCCTGCATGAGACATTTCACTATCAATGACCTTTCTCTTTTGAGTTGCATGTAAAGCATGTGTCCATATTTCAACCTTTGGACCAACCATCACTTGGCCATGCATTCTATCCAACTGTAGACCAAAAGTAGAAGCATGTATCGCCGCATAAGCATTTTGGACAGCCAAGTCTTCCAACAACTTCTGCATACCTCCCTTTCCAAAATTCAAAGCAAGAGGAAATCCCGTTTCTTGTGCATGGATCTTGCCATCTTTCCAAAAGATAAGCTATCGTACCAAGGCCTCCTGATAGGCAGCACAATCCTTTCTCTTGTGCTGCAAACTGTCACACCACATACATCTTTTTCAAGGCTTAGGGGCTGCTGCCCATCCCCTTTTCTCTTGTCCTTTTTTGTCCAATTTTGCAACCTTCAATTGAATATCCCGCATGCCTTTGACCAATTTATCTAAGATATCTTCCCTAACTGAGGAAACAATAGCAGGTACAGCCATAGGGTTAGCCACAGAAGTAGGTGGCTTACTGGATACATCAACTATCTTGCTCGTAACAGTGGGCAAGCTAGAGACATGCAATCTTTCTCTTCTTCTATGCTTCTTCACAAGTGCAGTAACAGCTTCCTTGACATGTCTCCACTCTGTTTTCAAAACTGTCTCTGTAGTCTGATCCTCTAGCAAATCATTAAGCTTCTCTTGAAGCTTAGGGTCAGTTGCATGTAGAAACAATTCAATTTTCTAACTTGCAAGAGCTTGCTATTCTGCAAGATCCAACTGCTCAAATCAACTTTCAAATTCTCTTAACAATTCCATAGCCACAAGACCCTTATTGGGTTGTAAAATCCACTCTTGAAAAGTCTTGCATGTAATCAAACTGGTGTCCTCAATGTAAAATTCTTCCCTGAGTGTCTTCTTGAAGGCTACCTAGTCTGCATCCTACAAGTATAATTTAGTAATCCATGCTTTAAGTTCATGAACAATAACACGTACAAAATACCGGCTCCATGCAGATTGAGCAACCCCAAAGAAGTCCATATTCTGAGCATAGGTATATACATATGCAAATACATTCCTGCCATTGAATAACTTCACCTGATGCTCAATTGCTTGCAAAGCATTCATCACAACACTTTTTGTTTGAGCTGAAGCTTGCATCACATGTTGTTGTTGTTGTACCTGCATAAGCATATTCATATTTTGCACCAACTGTTGCAAAACATCACTAGAGAATGTATTCAAAGATTCTCCCATCTTGTCTTTCCTTCTTCTGACGACCTTTCACGTCGAGTTCACCAATGCCAGAGGGTTTTTGTCGAAAGGTCGAATCCACCAGGGATCAGAAGTAGAAGGAAGTAGAGATAAGAGATGGAAGAGAAGATGGAGAATACCCAAGTGGTAAACACTACAAAGACAAATCACAATGAATTGAATCAGTATGTATTGAAAGAACCTGGAATCTTCGCAATTCTCAGAAGCAATCTCCAGGCATTAGATCTCCTGGAGCTTCTTCATAGAACAAAATGTGCATAAAATTTACACCTCCTTCTCTACTGCTCGGAACCCAAATCTGATGGCTTCATTGGCTTCGAAAGGGGGGTAAAACCCCAGGACACCTCCATGACATCTGCTCACGGATCTCCCAGATCACTCCTTCTTCTTCTTTCAGTTCAATCTGCAGTTTTCAGCCTGTTTACAATGATTGCGACGCGCACAATTTCGTCAATTTGTCCCTTTTGTGAAAATCCCCTAATTGGCTAAAAAAGCAACTAGATTTTTGCATGTCATCCTAATCTAGAAGCTTTTTTCTAACTTTTTCGGATTTTTACAATAAATAATATAAAAAACAGGCTAGAATTATCCAAAAATCTAGTGTTTTTGGATAATCCATGCAACTCACACTAGTACTAATGGCTCAGATCACATTGACACTCTAGATTAATAAAGAAGTTGGATGATGATGCATTCCATACTTTTTCACTGTGTCCTCATAACATCACGACAACGGTTTAAATATTCATTATTGGACATTGTATTTGGGTATTGCCAGACTCTTGGGCTGCCCAACCGCTTTATACTTTATTTGGATAAAAGCAAACACAAAGTCTAAAGCATGCTAATTGTAAAATTGGGCTATTTTTGAGCTTGGAGATGAATAAATTATTAAATACATGTGGAGCACTCACACAAGGCATGGGGGGAGATTGTGCCCAATTGGTCTTTTTGCCTCATGCCATGCCAGTCTATTCTCTTGAATTTTAAGCTTAAAGTAGAGTTCTTTTTCTTGGAGACCTTCTGGCGCTCACTATGTATGCATACAACATACGATTTACACACCATGATTGAACTCACATACTTCATCACATAAACACTTGAAGTGCATAAGGAAAGATAGAAAGCTTGATTTGGCACAAGTCCACTCCACCACTTGTGTGTCGAATTCATGTAACCTTGCAAACTTAATTGTATAACGAGGAACACACTAACAGGGTCAAAGTAAGGAACAAACCCACTAATAGGAGCAAACTCGAGAAGCTTGATACAACTTGAGATCTAGAACCTATAATGAATGACTACGAATTGTCAAGTGATAGAGAAGGGAAAGAGAACCAACACAATTAGGGACGTAGCTTTATCTGATTTGATCAATCTAATCGATACCCTAGTTGCTCAAGAAACTATCAACATGCCAGGAGCTAGCACCAACCTTGTAGAGGTTGAGCTCAACTTGGGAAAATTCCTAGTCAACTTTCAAAAAATAGTAAACTAGTATGACCTGCGAACCAAAATGGCGCATCATGGTAGACTAGCCGAGGACATCATAGTCGATCTTGAGCAAGAGAGAAAGTTGACAAGAAAAGTGCTGCAAAGCATAGCCACCTACAACCAAGAGTAGTGAGCTCATAAATTAAGACAAGACATTGTGAGTTCGTTGCCAAGAGACAAGAGGATAAGGATGTTGGGAAGACCAAAGGATAAGGACAAGTCTCATTTCGATCTTAGCAACTCTAAGAGCCATACTAAAATACTGGCAGTTGCTAAGAAACTCAATAAGTATTAGCCCGATGCAATGACTTGTACAACTTCATGGAGCAATTTGAGCAAGCATGCAAGATGAAAAATCTCATGAACCTTGCTCAACAAGCACAAGCTTTCAAACTTTGCCTAGGAGACAAAGGATAGACATGGTTTACTAGTCTAGAACACAATAATTTTAATAATCTCAAGAGTCTCTTCATCAAGAGGTTTTCTGAAGTGGGATACTTTGATAACCTCATCGCATTAGGTTGATGAATGTCATCCAAAAGGATAAGGAGGATATCCAAGACTACATCACCCACGTTGTCAAGTGTTTTTCTGAAAACTTAAAAGCCCTAGTCAAACTGTAGTTAGGTTTGATTTTTGCTAGCTTAGTTGTTTGTGTTTTTGTTGTTTCGTAATTGGATTTCTTGTGTTTGTCTAGCTTAGGATTTGTTTCTGTCATTTTGTTTGATTTGTTGAGTGTGAAAATTGATAGCCTTGGTCGAGCTTGGTATTTTTTTGAACAGGATGAAGCTTGTGTTTGTCAATAGCTACTGAACATTGAGGAATAAGGTATGTTTTCTTGTCGAGACTTTTGTACATCACGGGGATAATGGGTTCACAAGCACTTCACGTTGCACTTGTTGATGCACTACACTTGGGGGTCATCTCCTGTGCTTATCAAATACTTCCATGCCATGGGTTGGGATTATGCACGATTTGCACCATCATTGAGCACTAGCATGGCATGAGGTCCGCTGCAACTATATGCAGTAAATCTTAGATACACGTGCACATGAGAGAGCACTTATCATTGAGCACACACATTTCTTGCACGCACAATTTGGGATGTTCATCACAAAGTTTGGAACCTCTGGTTGAGAGTGTAAAGTGGTTGGGTGAGTTCGAGGGTCGTGAAGGACGCCACCAATTGTGAGATGGGTTGTTTTTATCTGGTCAACATCTTGAGGACCATCATTTTCTACAGTGATTGTGAGATTTTGGATGGGTGGAGCGGATTATATCATATCTTTTTTATGAGATTTGAGAGGTGAGGATAAGGATTTTTAAAATAATCAAGAAATTTTGTTTGCATTTTGCATGACGCACGATCACATGTAGATAGACTAGGCACAATTTTTTCAATGCATACATTATTTTTGTGTGTAGTATCGATTGATTGGTTGCATATCATGGATCTAACATTGCATATTTTTCCAAATCATGAATGATTGGGCACGGAGTTCATTTCAAAGTAGCATATTCCTGCTAGGGCACACTGCATAAAAAAATAGGTTCATATCCAGAGAATATTCATTTTGAAGACTCAAGGATAGAAGAAAAAGGTCATACGTTTTACATCATCAATGAGTATTTCTTGAAGAAAAAGAGAACATGTGTGCTAAAAATATGTGCAATTACAAGAATAATAGGCCAAGGAAGGGAATAAGTCATCCAAGATAAAAGATGGAGAAAAATGATGCGATTTACGAATATCAGTATTTTTGCCCATTTTTGAAGGATTTTCGTAATTCTACCTGCTTGTCGACCAGATGCATTCCGATTGTTTTGAGTACCCGAACAACTATGTTTGGAGTTCAAATGACGAAGTTATGATCCAAACAAGTTGCAAATAGGCATAGAGCAGAAAAAACGAAAATAGTGAAAAGCAGTAGAAAAGAAAAAGCCAAAAGCTGAAAGCAAAAAGCCTAATGTATGTGAGTGTGGATAGAAAACTATATAAGGATATGAGAATGGAGAGTTAAGGGCCTTCCCCCTGGATTACAATTGTATATTGTGAGAGAGGAGAGTGGAGGGTCGCATGCTAGAGTGAGCTCTTGTCATGCTAATTTGAAAGTCGGAGCCTTTGGATGTCAAAGCGTCGAGCATCGAAAAATTTTCCTACATTACAAACCATCCCCTCTTGGAAAAGCTTTGTCCTCAAAGCTGAAATTACAATGAGTACAAGGATGGATACATGTAATAGGAGAGAATATAGGACACAAAACTCATGACAAACTCCAAAAGTGGATCTTCAACGATTGGTCTTCTTAAGATAGGAGATCTGCCATGAAACAATGAATCTGAACTGAATAGGGTAGCTGTAGAAAAATGATCATAACTTTCAGCAAGAGTATCCAAACGGGGTGTATGAACACTAGAAACAAAGTTCATAATATAAACTATTAGCCCATAACAAAATTACCATGTTTGATGAAGTTATGCTGATTAATTTTCTCATAGAAAATTAATACAGAAAACTGTCCCCTATCTCCAATCACATGAAATTCTTACAAAATCAACCCGAATCGTACAGGATTCCAAAGTAATAGTCATCTTCAACCCAATGAACCCAATCCTCACCCAGATCAAAGGGTATCCCATCATAATAGCCATATAGGGTAGGAAAAGCAGCATCAAAACTGTCAACACAATATTGACCACCACCTAGGTCAAAAGGATAAGAAGAGTCATGTGCATGATCTGCATAATCAGCCCCATATACCTCAAAGTCATCAATATCACCATCATTCTCATCAAACATGTGTGTACCGTGATAGTAGAGATCATCATCATCAATAGGCTGATAAGCATCATGATGCACATGAGGCACCACAAGATCTACAAGACTATCACAGTCATATCGTTCTTGAAAGACAAAAGGATCTTGAGCATCTTCAATGTCATCTTCTTCTCCTTGATCCCCTTCTTGATCATAATCTTGTTCCTCGTTTACTGCATTGTCCTCTTCTTCATCTTCTTCATTTTGTAAGTTGTCATGCACTTCATATTCTTCATTTTCTTCAATGATGCCCACTCCTTCAACTTTCAACTCTTCTCCATATGCATGATCAACATCAATTAGTATGGAATACATCCCCGCATTAAATGATGTATGGTGCTATCCATTCTCTACTGCATATGGGTGAGAGAGAGTAGCATGATTCCCATTAGTATGTTGTCCATTGGAGCAATCATAACCACTGCATACATAACCACTACATACATATGTATAATGCCCGTTTTCCAAGTATGTTGGACTACATATATATCCCCCTTGATCATAATCATTATGTTGCTAACCAACATCATGTGAATACTACCTTTCTTCAATGCATGAATCATAATCACCATATGGATAAGATCCACCATAATGACTTTGTTGTTGCTTTAAAACATCATGCCTCTACTCATAGACATTACTTTGATAAGGGATGCTGCAAACACAACTCTCATGATAGTGATTATCATGAATGAGACCATCTTGCTACTAGCAAGAACAATTTGAGAAGAGCTCATTTTGGCATGCATTATTGTGACCATAGTATCCCCCAGAATTGCTAAAATATTGCCCATTAGTGTAGGAAGAAGTAGGAGATCCAAAACTATCATGACAATGAGTTGGAGCATCATAGGAAGCATAACCATAAGCATTAAATCCAAAATCATGAGCATGTTGACTCATAGGTGCTAGTCCAACACCTTTATCAACAAGAGACACAAGGTTTTCAACCTCTAACTTCATTTCCCTGACATCCTTCACTAAACTCTCTGATGCAGACAAGCTATCCCGGGTACCTAGTTGCATAGTTTGGGCCATATCTTGAGAAATACTGATCCAAATGAGGTGCTTGATGGCTTTGCTCGAAGCCACAATTTCTAGTACCAATTAAAAGTCCTGGTTCACATTAAAATATTCCAATACACTATTCTGGAAATGATTTACTATGTCTGTCCACAATAGACAACACCCTGTCCCAAGTACCTAATTGCACTGTTTTGGCCATAACTTGATGAATACAAGTCCAAATGGAAAAAATGATAGCTATATTTGAAGGCTATTATGTCTAGCTTCAAATGGGAGTGTTGGTTTCAATTTAGGAGCAGAAATACCCCTCTGTAAAAGGATTTCTAGATCTGTCCACAATGGACTGGACCCTGCTTTTACTCTGTTTTGGCGATGTTTACCTCATGAACAATGTCTTCCACCCATAATAAGCTGGGAGATGCTTCAGATCAATAAGTACATTGATAATCCAAGCATATTCTGTGCAAATAAGCCCAGAATGCACCCAATTTTTTTCTTTGCAGTAGTTTAATTGTCATACATTGTATACCCTCAATGACTTGATCAAGTGTGATCCATAGTATATGCAAAGGAAGAGGAACCCACTTGCTTGTTCAATCTTGTTAAAAGGTACCAAAAAGATCATTCAATCTTGAAAAGCACTTACTGATATTGATATTGGAAATTCCCTACATATCAAGGTCCATACCTCTCAGATTTGCCTATTTCCCAAAATCCAGTTTGCATATGGATTTGTAATGGTCAAATCTGTATACAATAGCACTTTTATTGATGGATGGAAAAAAAATCTTCTACAAACTTATCTTAACATCATACAGATGTTATAAGTGTTTGTAGCATACAAACTGTCCCATCTTCACCCACTACAGTTTGCTGGTCGTTCCACTAACACAACTGAGGACAAGCTGCTTCAAGAAAAGGCTCATGCAATTGTTATCACAAATACTCATAAAGTTGCGTGACTATATAGTTTGAAAGGCCAGATTATTTTCATACAATCAAGTAGTGCACTCATATGCTATTGTGGCATGATCTCACCGATTAGCTACAACGCTTTTGCATTTTAGGACTGCAATACCAAGCAAAGGTTGAAACCACAGAGCATGTTACATCACCAAGAACTTGATGAACAAATTTAATTGTCTTCCAATCACTGGTATGGAACTAGCACAAGTCAGAGTGGAGAGGAAAATTCAATTCCTAATTCTCCCCTAGAAGGTTGAAGAAGGACATTAAGATACATGTCCATGATTGTCTGTGAGAATGCCCTGAAGTGCTAGCATGACTCTAACTGATTCTCACAAGAAGGGGTAGGTGATGGCCCCCCCATTCCTCCTTCCTGAGGCCCCAAGTGCTGATGAACCTATCGTGCTGCCACAATACAATATGCATGAATTTTGTCAATAGAGAAGGCACCCGAGAGGATTGTGTCTCCCTATAAACGTCCTAGGTAACTAATGTGGCAAGAAAGAAGTACACACATATAAACTAGTTTGTAAATGCATTGACATATTGAATGGTGTACTTGCACCATACAAATGCATTGACATACTGAATAGTGTACTTGCACCATACAAATGTGTTCCAGAACTTGACGATGGGATCACATACATTGATGGTGGAGACCAATACAATCTTGTGGTTGTCAACACCAAAACAACTTTTCACCGGTTTTTTTTTCCTTCTTCACTCTCAGCATCTAAAGGCCTGTTGAAATTCAATCATCACACAGACGCTCTTCAAATTGTTCTTCAAGCATCTATTTTGAAATTCCTCAAGTCATATAGATGCACTAGGGTGGCCTGTTTGAAATTCAAATCACACAGGTGCACTTAGACCCGGCCTATTTGAAATTCCTCAAGTGTTTATGATGTTGTATCTCAAATCATTCTTCAACAATAGCTTCCTCAATCGCTAGCTTAAGGCTCAATAGTACTGGTTCTCTTTCCTGCATTGTTTTGTTTGACATTTTGTGTTTTCTCTATCGAGTGCCAAGAGGCTTTTTCTCTCATAAATCCCATCCATTCAATCGTTCAAGCAACAAGACAAGGTTGCAGATCAAGTGTTAAGAGGCATGTTCTCACTTCGATTCCATCCATTCATTCATTCAAGGGTGACAAAGATCTTTGCCAAGACCTTGACTAGGAAGACCATCACTCTGAAGGTAGAGGACTCTAACACCATTGACAAAGTCAATGTAAAGTTCCATGACAAGGAGGACTTCCCTTCTGACCAGTAGAGACAGATCTTTGCTGAGAAGCAGTTCGAGGATGGCTATGACCTGACTACAATATACAGAAAGAGAACACTTTGGAACTTGTGGCCATTTTCAATGGCCCCATGGTTCAGTCCTTAATCAACATCTGAACCGTCTTTCTGCATCTCAGTTCTTGTGTTGGTCTGATGCCTTTGAAAACTCTATAGCAAGCAGCACAGTTGAAACAAAACCACCATAAATGGTGCTTGTAGGCAAGCTTAATAGATGAAGAAGCTTGTTATGGAATGCCTTCATAGGTCAGAAGCCATAGAATCAAGGTAGAATTAGAATTTTTTTTCCATGGAATCCATGAAAGAAAGCTTGAAGAGAGAGAAGAAACCATGTCTCTTAAAAAAGTAACTCAAGTTTGGTCTCCATTAAGACTGTAGCCTTCATTTTGTCCATCTTACCCAGATTTTGGTTAAAATTTTGGTCATGACCTACCAAAATAGCTATGAACCACCATCTTGCCCCCATGTCTCTATCAAGAAGCACCAAAATAACCACAATTTGAATTAGTACAACCTGACTAGTCACTATCAAGAAGAAACCAAACCATGTAATTGTGTCTTCAACTCTAGTTGCACAAAAATGATGCTTGTAATAAGATCTTCCATGAAAATGACTTCCCCAGCCAGATCATAATTGTGAAAATGATGGAATTAAAGCCTTCCTTGGATCAAAGCAAGGATCTGATACCAATGTAATGAAACAAACCTAGCTTAGCCTAAACTGACCTAAGTCCATGACCAACCATGGATGATGAACAAGAAACCAACAAGACAAATTGAAAGGGAAGGAACTAATCTGAATTAATCATGGCTAGCAACCATAGCTAAACTAGGAAAGAAGTACAAGAAATTTACCAAAAAATGAATTCTTGAAATGATCCAAAGATGATGCTACATTTTGCTGCCTCGCCTTTTATAGCTAACCCTAATACTCTAATTATAGGGTATATTTACATATGTCAGCCTATTTTATGGCTATAATGGTATCCTAGGTACATGGAAAATTTTCATACATTACAGTAAGGTGCTGCAATCTCAACTATGGTGGCCTAGCCTATTTTGTGATGCAACTAAGTTCGTAAAGCATTGTATGATGAGTGCTAGAGAACCAAAGTCCCCATCTGTAAGGACAAAATGGATTTGACCCCAATAATAGCACAACAATCCTTTGAAAAGTGGGAAATCAACTTCATTGGGTCAATTAGTCCTGCATGATAGTACTTATAGGCAAAGTACATAATTTTGGCGATATATTATCTCATAAAGTGGAAAAAAACTCGGGCCACCAAGAAGAATGATGCTAGGACCATGGCTAAGTTCCTTTGGGAGTAGGTGATCTTGCGATTAAGCTACCCTATCAAACTAGTTAGTGATCAAGGCACACACTTTATTAATGAAGTGATTTCCCTTTTGCTATCCACCTTCTTGATCATCCACAGGAAATCCTCACCATACTACCATCATGCTAATGGTTAGGCAGAATCCACAAATAAGATCCTAGTAAATGTCCCGACTAAGGTGGTCTCCACCTCGCACACGGATTGGGACAATAACCTCATGGTAGAACTATGGGCCTATAAAAAAAACTTATAAGATGGTTGTAGGGTAAACACCATTCAAACTAACCTATGGCACCGAAGAAATCCTATTGTTGGAGTTCTTTATTCCAAGCTTGAGAGTGGCAATCCAAGAGAGATGAGATGGAAAGACAGTATGGACAAAATGCCTAGTAGAGTTAGAACACCGACTCCTAGCAACCCATGAATTGATTTGTGAGAAGGCAAGATGCATGAGTTGGCTTGAAAAACATGTAAAACAATGTGATTTAGAGTAGGATGACCTAGTGCTCCTATACTCTATGAAGGGACGTAAGAAAAATATGAAGTTTAGAGGATTGGGACCTTTCAAGGTCCGCAACATTAGTCAAACCAGCAATGTAGAGCTTGAGACTCTAGAGGGAGAGAGAATAGGATTCTTTAATGGAAGTCACCTCAAGACATACTACCCTTCTACTATGCACCCACTACATGAGCTACCAATATTGGACCCACACACCTATGAATGTAAGAGTAGCCCCACCATCACTGAGATAGAGGATGAGGATGAGGAAGTAGTGGCACCTACATACCTACACATATCAGTCACTACCAAGAGGATACTTTCCTTTGATGCACTCATCGATAAGGGAGCTGAATTTAGTATCCTTACACATGATCATTGGACCCTCATTGGTCAACCCCAGTTGCAACCTACTAACATTAAACTTAGCCTATTTGGGGGGCCATCTTATTCACTACTGTGAAAGTGCAAGGTAGTGGTCTCTCTATCGAGACTGAAAGCCTATCAATGTTCTACATGTTACCTAACACCAAGGCCATTGTTGTTAAGGTATTGCTACTAGGATTTGCATTTAGGAAACAAGCACACTGCAATGTCCACTGTGACCAACCCATAAAGCAGGCATCAGTAGCTAAGTTATCCAATCCAACCAAAACCCAACCTCTCATAGGCCTTAGACCCTCCTATGAGTGGGGATCTATCCTTTGGCCTCAGACCTAGCTACAAATACATGGGATGACCTAATCACTTGCATCAAATGCTTGGATGCCACCTTCACCATGTTTGTTGAAAGCTATGAATAGTTGGGTTTAAGCCTCCTTGAGAAGCCATTAGCAATGAGTGTACACTCCTGCCATGCATTTGGAAGGGATATGAATTCATGTTTGTCAAGATTCCCGAGGCGCTTGAGGACTTGATTGCAAGAACAAAGTCTTTGCAACAACAACCCAAGAATTGGAAGAGCTAAAAGAGTTAGCTAACTCTAACTCTTTCTTTATGCAAAAATGGTATGCTCTTCTCCGATGGGAACAAGAGAGCTGCCAAATTATGACTAATGCCGAGCACACATATGCAATCAAAACCTCTAGGTATGATCCAACCTATACGGCTCTTATCTCATTCAAAGTATTGGCCATCACATGCAATTGACCTTTAAAAGAGCTTGTTATGGCCCATCCCTATTTGGAACGACTCTTGATACCGAGGAATAATTGCACATTGGTAGTAGGATGAACTCTAGTGACTTTCTAACTGATGTCTTGACCTACATTACACACATAGGCATTACACCTCAAAACATGGACCGTCACACCCACTTAGAGTATAACCCATAGTTATATCCTTGGCTCATGAAGAAATAAAGTTCAAAAAGAAGGTGCTTAATGCCCTTAACTCTTCATCCTCCAATCCTAAGAAGGATCTTCATCATTCCCAGGGGGAGGGGGTAAGGTGGAAAAGAAAACACGACTTGAACTTCATAACTTCAAAAGAAAAAAAGGAAGGATAAAGTAAACTTGTGCTTGAGGAAATTTTATAATGGAATTCATGCTTAGAATGTGTGGATTTCTTGAAGGAAAAAATTTTCTATTCCATACTAGAACATCTCACCATTCCATAGTGTTTGTTTGTAATCTTTTTCTCTTTATGCAAAAGGTACTCTCAAATGAGCTAATTGTAAGCTATTGTTCCATAATAGGAACTTGAGATGACATGACAACTCCTGTTCTTAGAGGAAGAGAACAATAGGTATTAATTGGCCCATTGAAACACAAGTCTACAACTAGCTATAAAATATAGGATCACATGCCAGTTTTAGGGTTTCTGCATTTAGTTAATCTGTGTAGAGTGAATCAGTCCTACCACAACATAAGCAATTTGGAAGAGTTGGTGACCAAGGAAGATGCCATGAAACAAATAATTGATCAATGCAATCTCCACAAATAGCTGTAGTAGCTTAGCCAAAAAATTGACCACAACAGATGCACTGAGTTCCTAAGTTCTTTTGATGCAAGAAAGAACAGTGGTATAGTAAAACTATCAAGCAAGGAGGCTCACCCAAAAGGATAGAAGTTTCCTTTAGCCTTGAAATAGTGGAGAAAAATTTAGGTTTGGCAAACACATAGGGAAAGAGACCGAAGAGGGATGTTTATGGCATGCTAAAGATGTCAAAGACAAAGGTGCACACCAATGATGGGATTAGTTTAGCAGACATCCTTAACCTTGCCATCAAGTTACAGGAAAAGATTTTGCATGCCCTTTTCTCTAGTCACCGATGCACTCATGACCTGGATACATGACCGACCTTGAAAGCATCATAGTAGGAGCCTAGATGAAGTGAATTTGAATGCCTATATCAATAAAATGATTGAATCATCAATGAATGAATTATTATTCAGCCAAAGACGTGCACAAGGTGAGTCACTGACCACCATGACTGAATCAAACAGAAAAATGCCTACATCAAAAGCATCCATGATAGGGTTTGGAGGGGTGCTAATGGCAATCATCCAAGAAGCTATAGGAGAGATGGAAAGGGAAGAAGAAGTAGGAGAGACATTGGAGAGATCTCCTATTCAAGAGTAGAACCTCTCTTTAGTCACAAAAATCCCATCAATGTATCCAAAAATAAGAAATGCAGGAGACAAAGACGCTATCACGCTACATTAAAAAAAAGTAGAGTCAGATGCAAGGAAAAAAGGAGCTCAACTCCAAGCACAGTAGCAATAGAAAGATTCAAGTGAAAGGACCATTAGTGAGCACGGTGAGGAGGGTTCTATCCCATCAAGCCACGGAGAGAAGGGAAAAATCATGTTGAAAATGTGAGGCAAGAAGAAGGAAACTACAACAGAAGAGGGAAAAGCCTTAGAAGCTGCATATAAAAAATCAAGAAAGCTAGATGAGGAATGTCTACGGAAGGCAGAAGAAGAGTCTAGATGGTTGGAAGAAGAATGAAGGAAGAAGCAATAAGAGAAGGGGGAAAGACTAAAGAGAGAAGATGATGTTATTGAGAGTGTAAGCATGTGAACTCTCCTTATGGTGGAGGGGATAAGGGTAGCTGAGTGTGAATGGCCCTGAGGGGAAGGGAAAACCCTAACCCTAGCCAATTGGGGCTATGTAAACAACCCATGGGTCTACATTAATTGATGAGTGAAAGTGACCCAAGTTGTACTTTCATGAGCAATTGAATAAGCAAGACTTGTTCTTGTACTTGTGAGCTCTTCTCTCCCTCTTGTACACACTTCAATCTTTGCTTCAAATCTGATTTTACACATGGTATTAGAGCCATCTCTCATTCTTTGGCTTCCCTCAGCCTCTTTACACACTAGTGCACAAGAAGAACTTTTTCCTTCTCATTTACCTTCTTTTCCACCATAGCCATCTTGACCCCCTCACCTTGGAGGAGTTGGCATGTGCAAAGGAGGCAGTATTAGCTCATAATTCCTTCTAGAGATTTCATCCCCAGATTAGGGCACTTCAGCATGGTACATTAAGTGCGGAGAGTGGGCAACTTTCCTATGAGAAAATACCTATAAATAATGTATTGATGAGCCACAGTGCAACATTCACTTGGATTGCCTATACAAAAGCTTCCCCATTCAGGTTGATTACTCAAAGACCAACTTGATTATCATAGCCTTGCCATCCATCAGTACTAGGAACTTCCTCATTTTCATGTAGTTTTGTTGATGATGATGGTACCCATGTCAACCCTGTGTTGATATCCAATTGATTTCATCGAGTATTGATTGATATCCAATATGCCAAAGCTCGGTCATAGGGAAAGTTCTCTACTGAGAGTAGTACTGATGGGAAACATGCAATCTCATGCAAGTATCCAAGTTTGTACTTAACTTGTTGCCCACCTTGTTTTTTAAAAATTCCATAACACTAAACATTGTTTTATCCTCCACGGATCCTAAAATCATTATTTGAGCCAAGTCAACAAGTCAAAAATATTCAGGCATATGATCTTGGAGAACTTGACTCATGCTCAACTTGTTCCATAATCGAGTGATTGCACCTGATTTTGTAGGCTCTACAAGTTTTGTAAATTGATGCCACATGGTCTCTCCAAAGCATTGTGATTGTTGCAAAAGTGCATCTCCATCTATTATCGAGAAGGTTGCATCAAACCCTTGCAATTGTAACATTTTTCCAAAGTGATCTTTAAGAACATGAACTCTTTCCTTGAAATCTGCTTGAAGAGCATGCATGTCTTACTGATGGTTCCAAAATTGTGGATAAGATATTGACATTCCCTCTAATGTAACACTCTCCACTACATTTTTAAAAGTTTCCATCTTTACAAGCTGTCTTCTAACAAGCCGTCCTCGAACTCACTTCCTAGAGACATAAAGATGTACCAACCTTGAATGTACTTTGATGCAGATTGTACCATTTCTATTTATCTTTAAAAATCCCTTGCCAGGTTTTGATTGAAAGTTCATGATCTCATGCCATCTTTTGAATCTCTCCTCATGCAAAGGATGATTCATATTTGCATAAAAAGAGTCTAATGCCAAGCATACCATCTTTTGAATATTGCTACATTCAATCATATACATTGTTCTCTTTTCAACAAGATTCACAAGGACATTAAGCTCCGCAAGCAGAGGAACAATTATTTTAAAACAAAGATACAAAAATAATAGATGTCAAACTTATTAAAAAAAAGTACAAGTAGTATATTGATTCCAAAAACATTGAAATACCTATCAATGTAAGTAATGTCTCTAAATTTTTCAAAGCTGTTAAAAGCTCTAATGCCTTGTCAATATCCTTCGACTTTGAGCTACCAATCTATCCATGAGTCCTACTAAAGATGGGTACTCCTCTAATGATCTCCTAACTGGCAAGTACAAGCTGATCCACCTTGTATTTACATGCTTCAATAATTTTCTACCCTTTGTTAAACCCTTTGCCATCTCTTGCAACTTTAAATATCATTTGGAACTCCTACACAAAAAACTATTGGATGTATTGACCAATTGCTCAACCTTTGCAACATTATCAAACTCGTCAACTATTTTATAGGCCAAGTTCATTCTATGTGCCATACAATGAATTCCTAACATGAAAGGCGCTATAGAAGTTTGTAGGCGGACACAAGTTCCTGAGTGATGGCCATGCATAACTGTTGCTCCATCAACTCCCACACAAATTAGTTTTTTTTGCAATCTCGGCCCTTGATAATTGCAACATACTCATCAAGCTTTCTTCAACTAACAAGAATAGGTTCTCTGCTATGGCATCTTTTTTCATTTTATTTATTGTAAGAAAATATGCACGACGAACATGATTTTCCACAATATAAACAGTCATACAAACCCAACTAGTATTATCTCTAGATGTAGCCTCATCTAGCAAGAGAGCAAAAATTCAAGAAGATCTGATTTTTTTTCTCAAATCTTGCTTGACAACCTCATCTAACAATTCTGCCAAATCACATCCACTATTGTGTGACCAATGCGATTGTGGAAAATTATCAATAGAAAATTGTGACAAGAATTCCTTATACTCAAGATAGTTCACCATTGGTGTTCCTCGCCTTAAGATAAAAAAACAATTTGCATGTAAAAAATCCATTACAATTCGATATTACACACAATACAAAGCATATTATGAATATATTAATAATTATAAATGATAAAAAATACCTTCAATTACACAATTTTACTTTGCAAGATCTTATCTTGCATTTTTTCGAACATGTTGTTAATTGATAACTTCTCACATTGTGCTTGCTCAAGAAAATGTTTTTCATAATTGAGCAAAATGTTTCTCATATAGTCATGCATTCTTTAGATGTAGATACTCCCCACTAGAGTTCCATCTTACTTGACTTACTTCTTACCCATTAACAATGGTTTTTTCATATACCTTGCCTACATGCTTCTCTATAGTGTCAATTTTGAGCTGAAGTGTGTAATCAGTTCCCTTTTTCCATAAGCAACTAATACATCGAGCCTTTTTTGGAGTAGAAACATCTACTGGTATAACTGGATTAATGAATGGAAATTTACTAACCCATCTAGCTGAAATGTACGCTTTGCAAGGCTCCAAATTCTTTTATTTTTCTTCTCACTAGCTTGTGTGCCTTTCAAGGAACTTGAAATCTCTTCTTCATTTGTTTGTATAGGTTGACATGGAGCATTTCTACAGTTGGTGTAACTTGTGTTTCAACTACTCCAACACTAGTAGTGGCACAAATTTGGTGATCTCTTGCTATTTGATATTGTGTTTCAGTCTCATTATTTGCTTCATTTTCAAGAATAGATGTATTTGGTTGATTTGTTGATGTCTGTGATGATGAGCCAACCAATTGCATACACATCTGACTCCTTGCTACTATATAGGTAGACCGGCATAGTGGGTCGTAGATCTTAGGTGCAATCCAAGATCTTCTCCTTTCCAACTCTCCTTTCCACCAATGCTCATCTATGAGGTGCATGGGATCATTTGGACCACCACAGTTGATTGCTGATCTATGACGTGCATGGGATCATTTGGACCACCATAGTTGATTGGACTATTGTGTGACCAATTCGATTGTGGAAAATTATCAATAGAAAATTGTGACAAGAATTCCTTATACTCAAGATAGTTCACCATTGGTGTTCCTCGACTTAAGATAAACAAACAATTTGCATGTAAAAAAGCCATTACAATTCGATATTACACACAATACAAAGCATATTATGAATATATTAATAATTATAAATGATAAAAAATACCTTCAATTACACGATTTTACTTTGCAAGATCTTATCTTGCATTTTTTCGAACATGTTGTTAATCGATAACTTCTCACATTGTGCTTGCTCAAGAAAATGTTTTTCATAATTGAGCAAAATGTTTCTCATATAGTCATGCATTCTTTAGATGTAGATACTCCTCACTAGAGTTCCATCTTACTTGACTTACTTCTTACCCATTAACAATGGTTTTTTCATATACCTTGCCTACATGCTTCTCTATAGTGTCAATTTTGAGCTGAAGTGTGTAATCAGTTCCCTTTTTCCATAAGCAACTAATACATCGAGCCTTTTTTGGAGTAGAAACATCTACTGGTATAACTGGATTAATGAATGGAAATTTACTAACCCATCTAGCTGAAATGTACGCTTTGCAAGGCTCCAAATTCTTTTATTTTTCTTCTCACTAGCTTGTGTGCTTTTCAAGGAACTTGAAATCTCTTCTTCATTTGTTTGTATAGGTTGACATGGAACATTTCTACAGTTGGTGTAACTTGTGTTTCAACTACTCCAACACTAGTAGTGGCACAAATTTGGTGATCTCTTGCTATTTGATATTGTGTTTCAGTCTCATTATTTGCTTCATTTTCAAGAATAGATGTATTTGGTTGATTTGTTGATGTCTGTGATGATGAGCCAACCAATTGCATACACATCTGACTCCTTGCTACTATATAGGCAGACCGGCATAGTGGGTCGTAGATCGCAGGTGCAATCCAAGATCTTCTCCTTTCCAACTCTCCTTTCCACCAATGCTCATCTATGAGGTGCATGGGATCATTTGGACCACCACAGTTGATTGCTGATCTATGAGGTGCATGGGATCATTTGGACCACCATAGTTGATTGGACTATTGTGTGACCAATGCGATTGTGGAAAATTATCAATAGAAAATTGTGACAAGAATTCCTTATACTCAAGATAGTTCACCATTGGTGTTCCTCGACTTAAGATAAAAAAACAATTTGCATGTAAAAAAGCCATTACAATTCGATATTACACACAATACAAAGCATATTATGAATATATTAATAATTATAAATGATAAAAAATACCTTCAATTACACGATTTTACTTTGCAAGATCTTATCTTGCATTTTTTCGAACATGTTGTTAATTGATAACTTCTCACATTGTGCTTGCTCAAGAAAATGTTTTTCATAATTGAGCAAAATGTTTCTCATATAGTCATGCATTCTTTAGATGTAGATACTCCTCACTAGAGTTCCATCTTACTTGACTTACTTCTTACCCATTAACAATGGTTTTTTCATATACCTTGCCTACATGCTTCTCTATAGTGTCAATTTTGAGCTGAAGTGTGTAATCAGTTCCCTTTTTCCATAAGCAACTAATACATCGAGCCTTTTTTGGAGTAGAAACATCTACTGGTATAACTGGATTAATGAATGGAAATTTACTAACCCATCTAGCTGAAATGTACGCTTTGCAAGGCTCCAAATTCTTTTATTTTTCTTCTCACTAGCTTGTGTGCTTTTCAAGGAACTTGAAATCTCTTCTTCATTTGTTTGTATAGGTTGACATGGAGCATTTCTACAGTTGGTGTAACTTGTGTTTCAACTACTCCAACACTAGTAGTGGCACAAATTTGGTGATCTCTTGCTATTTGATATTGTGTTTCAGTCTCATTATTTGCTTCATTTTCAAGAATAGATGTATTTGGTTGATTTGTTGATGTCTGTGATGATGAGCCAACCAATTGCATACACATCTGACTCCTTGCTACTATATAGGCAGACCGGCATAGTGGGTCGTAGATCGCAGGTGCAATCCAAGATCTTCTCCTTTCCAACTCTCCTTTCCACCAATGCTCATCTATGAGGTGCATGGGATCATTTGGACCACCACAGTTGATTGCTGATCTATGAGGTGCATGGGATCATTTGGACCACCATAGTTGATTGGACTATTGTGTGACCAATGCGATTGTGGAAAATTATCAATAGAAAATTGTGACAAGAATTCCTTATACTCAAGATAGTTCACCATTGGTGTTCATCGACTTAAGATAAAAAAACAATTTGCATGTAAAAAAGCCATTACAATTCGATATTACACACAATACAAAGCATATTATGAATATATTAATAATTATAAATGATAAAAAATACCTTCAATTACACGATTTTACTTTGCAAGATCTTATCTTGCATTTTTTCGAACATGTTGTTAATTGATAACTTCTCACATTGTGCTTGCTCAAGAAAATGTTTTTCATAATTGAGCAAAATGTTTCTCATATAGTCATGCATTCTTTAGATGTAGATACTCCTCACTAGAGTTCCATCTTACTTGACTTACTTCTTACCCATTAACAATGGTTTTTTCATATACCTTGCCTACATGCTTCTCTATAGTGTCAATTTTGAGCTGAAGTGTGTAATCAGTTCCCTTTTTCCATAAGCAACTAACACATCGAGCCTTTTTTGGAGTAGAAACATCTACTGGTATAACTGGATTAATGAATGGAAATTTACTAACCCATCTAGCTGAAATGTACGCTTTGCAAGGCTCCAAATTCTTTTATTTTTCTTCTCACTAGCTTGTGTGCTTTTCAAGGAACTTGAAATCTCTTCTTCATTTGTTTGTATAGGTTGACATGGAGCATTTCTACAATTGGTGTAACTTGTGTTTCAACTACTCCAACACTAGTAGTGGCACAAATTTGGTGATCTCTTGCTATTTGATATTGTGTTTCAGTCTCATTATTTGCTTCATTTTCAAGAATAGATGTATTTGGTTGATTTGTTGATGTCTGTGATGATGAGCCAACCAATTGCATACACATCTGACTCCTTGCTACTATATAGGCAGACCGGCATAGTGGGTCGTAGATCTCAGGTGCAATCCAAGATCTTCTCCTTTCCAACTCTCCTTTCCACCAATGCTCATCTATGAGGTGCATGGGATCATTTGGACCACCAAAGAGAACCCCAGTCTATGATGCCAACCCTAGGGATGTTCTCTTTGGTAAAGTCTAGTACCATGTTCTTAGCATGAAAGTCTGAATGGATAATGCTGGCACTATTCACGGCCTTCATCCCATCCACTAGTGCATGAATAATATTCAGCATATTATCGATAATGCCCACAATCCTAGCTTTCTCCTCTGCATTGGGCACCTTGTTAGGATTAGGGTTGAATCCCACTGATGGCTTGTGCAAGCGCTCGATTGTTCTTCTATATCTATATTTTTTGAAAGGACCCCACATCAATACATCATTCAATGTATCACCATTGAATAAGGGGAAGACCTAACCCAAGGGGGCTCAAAAGTGAAGGCAATGCATCGCACAATTGATGCATTGAGCTTTTGCATCCCACGCTTCACTTGAAACTGTTGTAACTTGGCATTATTAGAGCCCTTGTACATTTTGGCATAAAATTTCAAATCTGAAGGAAAATAATTGATATTATCTATTGTGGCTTCCACACACTGCCCAAAGGAGTCTTCACCGATGTCTCTGTCTAGCTTGATTGCATAAAAAGGAATGCACATTTTTTGGTGCACATTGGTGATTCCTCAATGTCTGCCACATAGTTCTTGCCCCTGACAAATCATCTTGTTGTCTTGTGGAACCGAGACTAGGACTTGCACCTATTGTAGTCTTCAAATGCTTGGGCAGAGAAGAGGCATCAGACAAGTCCTGCGCCTGCTTTGAACGTGCCACATCCTCTCTCCACTTTGTGTTCCCACAAGGCCAACTTCTCATTTGATACAAATGATGGTGCTAACTCCCTAAGATCTTGAAGCATCTTAGGTGCATTTCCAAGCAATGTGTGACAAAGATGCAAGTTCTTCTCAGGGTCCATGACTGCATCAGTAACTAAGTGTGAAAGCCCTTGTTGCAAAACAAGGCACGCATAGCTATACATGCTTGATTGTAAAATTTGACAAAGGCAACATCGTTGCTATGAATGAATGATATTCACTCTTCTGTACTGGACGATATGGCCTCTATCAAGCAAATGCAGAGTGCTTTGGCAACATTAAGAGCCATCTCGACAAGGCCGATTCCCCCTAGTTTGTGACAAAGGAAAAAAAGTGTATAAGCATGACACCCAAGACCTTGCCTCCCAATCGTAAGTTAGATTGCATCACTTGAATATAACCATTTGATATACAATCCTTGATTAAAAACAAAATTACATGATATCAATCTTGGGTTATGCTAGTGTTGTATATAGACTTCAATTGAGTTAAAATTGCATGATATCATTTAGACATTGAACAGTGAAGATGCAACATAGATTGCATCAAGTTGTTTTCTCATGAAATCATAAATATACAAAAATATTGCTAGAGTATTAGAGATCTACACAAGTGAGGACACTTTATGGTCAAGTGTACGACCTAAATGCACATCCCATCAAGCAACACCAAACAACTAGCATGTCAGGACATTACATAGCCGAAAACACGACCAAATGCCCATCACTTATTTATTCATTTATAGCCCATCAGGACACTATCTAGCCGAATTCATGACCAAGTGCCCATCCATACCCAAGGGGGAAGGGAGGGTGTCACAATCAAAATGACACATCTGTGCCGAGTTCACAATACAATGCCAAGTCAATTGTGACATACTTGTCAAAATACACTCACTTGTCGACTTCACGACTGAGTGCCTACTTGATGAGCACCTTTTAGTCCTACACACACACATACACCCATCACAAGACAAGTATCATGACATGTATACGTCGAATACGTGACACATGCCAATCCATGTATCTCACAAGTGACTACAAAATACATACACACAAAGACTCAAAGATACAAATAATGCATGGCAAGAGACCCATCTCATGACACACATACATGTCAATCAAGGACCCTTTGCCATACACGTGCATGTGAAGAGTATATACCTTCACACAGTGAGTGATAGGAGAGGATTGCCTTATCGGTTCTCGTGATATGCGTATCCCAAATTCACAGTGCATGCGAGTCAAACGGCCTCTCCTATCACACACGTGGATGTGTGCACACATACACGCACACACATACATGCACACGTCATGACAAGAAAGGACTGTCTCATGACATGCATACGCCAAATTCACAACGCATGCCAATCAATGGGCCTCTCCTGCCACATTAATATAGAGTACCAAAATAATAAGCCTACTATCACAAGTCTTCTTCATGTATAAACATGGATATATATCACTACAAGTATATCTTTAAAAATACATGAAAGTATTAAACTTGTGGTATCATTCTCTCTGGCTGCCTACTTAAGGCCATAAAGGCACTTTCTTAACTTTCACACTAGGTATTCCTTGACTTTTTCTTCAAATCCCTTAGTCTACTACATATAAATCTCATCATGCAAGTCCCTATGTAAGAAAGTCATCTTGATATCCATCTGATAGAGGTCTAGATTAAGATGTGTAACCAAAGCTAAACCCAAGTGTAGGGTAGTCATCTTGAAGAGAGGAGACAAGACTTCATCAAAGTCAACACCATGCTCCTGCTTAAAATCCTTAGCGAGACCAATCTAGCCTTATAGGCTATCTTGGGGCATCCAAATGTACTCTTCAACTTGTATATCCACCTACATGGAAAAACATGCTTTTCACTATGCAAAAGAACTAAATTCCACATATGACTTTTCTACATTGAGGTACACTCTGATTGCATGGTCCTCTCCCTAGAATGACTATCATGGCCTCATCATAGGTAAGAGGCTCACTAAGATCTGTCACCATTACATAATCCATATACGACATAAACTGATCAAGTTGATGTCTATCTCTCTGGCTATACAATAACGGGTTGAAGGATTTCCCTACATACCTCAATGACTGTCTCAGACTTATGCATTTTTTCCTCATGGAAAACAATATCATGGTTGTAGATTATCTTCCAGCCTATGGATCCCATAAGTGATAGCCTTGGGAAGATCAATCATAAATATATGCATATATCATGTGGGTTTAACATAAGGGATTTTTAAAATACCATTCTTGCACATCTTTTACATAACAAGGTTCCCATATAAAGGGGTTACTTAAAGATTGAATAGAAAAAGATTGTGTTTTATTAAGGAAAATTTCACAAATAAGGATATTTATAAATAGGCCTTAAATGTATATGATATAAAGGATATACATATAGTGAATTCCTCAAGGTAATAGCCCATGTCACTTGCATTCCCATAACCAAAAAATATGCATTTCAGGGACTAAGGGTCTAGCTTATTGCACTTATCCTTGGAAACATGGTAGAAAGCCTCATAACCAAGGATACACAAATACGAATTTGATGGAGGTTTTGCAAACCATACCTCCTCTACAACCTGATAGTCAAGACTAGTGCCATGGGGATCAATTAATTAAATGAATGAATGTACTAACTACCTGAGTCCAAAAGTATTGTGGTAAGCTTGCTTGGCTAAGCATACTATAAGAGCTCACTCTTGAATTGTCACATTCATGAGCTTAGCCATACCATTCTGAGATGGGGTCTACGAGAGGCGATGAACTGATGCGTTATACCTCTCTCATCACAAAACTGCTCAAAGACTTTAGAGATATACTCTTCCCCATTATCAGAATATAGACATTTGTACCTATATCCTAACTTATTTTCAACAAAAGCAAGCTAATGCTAAGAGGTAGATAAGACTTTAAATTTTTGCTTTATGGGATATGCCTAGACCTTATGCAAGTAATCATCAATGAAAGTAATAAAATACTTCAACCACCTAATGACTTGCAAGGTATAGGTTCATAAACATTAGAATAAACAAGAGTCAGTGGCTCACCCATGCATGTAATACTAGACTTTTTATGGGAACTACGGGTCTGCCTACTATAAAGACAATGATCACAAGAATCAAAACACTTATAATCAAAGGGATGGAAGATACTGCAAATGAGTAAGCATTTTCATTCCCTTTAATGACGTGTGCTCAAGGTGGCAATGCCATAATGATACATGTGCTACTGTAGCTACCATTGCCAAAACACAATCGATAGACCCAGATATAAGTAAGGCATAAAGAGTGCTAGACTTGGCACCTTGTGCCAAGATAAGATTTCCATGAATAAGCTGCCATGAGGAATCACCAAACGAAACAACATAATCTACATCATCCAATTCTCCAATTGAAAGTAGGCTTTTAGTCAAAGATAAAACACGACCTATATCATGAAAAGAAAACATTCTGCTTGAAAAAAATCACTGTTAGATATTTCTAATCCAGGAAATATCTAATGCCATGTCATTACCCAATCTGACAGATCGTGTCATGTTGTGATAGGAGTGGAACCAGACACTCTCAATGAGAGGTGATATGAAATGAATCCCCTGAATCAAGTAGCAAAATTGAGCATAGGTATATGAGGCATCAATCAATTGCAAAGCATAAAGAGAAGAAGCTGGAAATACATAGTCAGCATCAAAATCAGTCTCCATGACATTAATCTCTTCAATCTTCACACTAGGCTTGTCAAGGAAAATGTTGTGATCATCATTATTTTCCTTTACTTTATCCTTTTCCTTTTCTTTATGCTTGTCATCACACATTTTATGGCATTGTGGTGGTTGAATATGACCTTACTTCCCACAATGGTGATAAGCCAATGTGGACTTACGACCATGGGACTTACTACAAGACTATCCACATGACTAAGAACGAAACTTCTGAGAGTCTCTCCCATGGTAATCAGTACCGCTCCTACCATTATTACCTCTAACTCTCAAAGTACAAGAGTTGCAAGAATCATCGACATTCTTTCTATTAACCTCTTCACTCAAGAGCACATCCTCTATATCTTTGTATCTTTGTGAGGTGCCTTCTCCAACAAACCCGGAGTCCTCTCAGTAGTCGATTGAAATTCATATCCATACACATCACCATCCAGTCCCCCCAAGGGAAAGCTAGGACTTAGTTGAACATGGGAATCTTATTTCTACTTCATAGGGGAAGCGTGGACAAGTCACCCCTAACAACAATCTAATGCCCATCTAAGAAAGACCAATTTGGGAATCTTAGTTCTACTTCATAGGGGAAGCATGGACAAGTCACCACTAACAACAATCTAATGCCTATCTAAGAAAGACTACTTTGTAATCAATCAAAGATAGGAGTGAGGTTAACACCGTACTTGGTTCAAAGAGAGTGAGAGATGGGGGAGAGTGTAACTCGATCCCCCTACCCATAAGGTAAAACTTAGCTCTACCCCCATAAAACAGTGTTAAACCTGGTAACTAATATGACTAATATTGGGAGGGTCACGATTTAATCATCTCTATCTAGTGTTGGAAAGTTACCTGACTTATCGGGTCCATCTAGCCATAGGCATTTGATCATCAGGACCTAAGCCTCCCACTTCCCTTGATTGGGTTTCCTTTAGTTTTCTAATTAGCAAAGCATACTACCATGTTATTTGGACACATAAAAAATATCTTCCTTTTACTACTCTGTTAAACCGGGTTTGTTAAAATCAATCTTTAGCACATAACAAGCAATTCGAAAATCAAATACTTTAAATAATAACGAGCAGAACCATCACTCTGTAGAGTGGTACAAAATCTGTCTTTTCACAGAAAGACACTATCCAGCCTCCTAGGACAGTACCTTCTAATCCCTCGAGATTGGGATGTACGTGATTGCACTCTGTTCGCGATCAATAGGGAATTTACTGGCTCAGAGCCTCTCTAAGCTTCCTTGAGCGCTTTAGGAGTGATTCTACATAACAGGGGCACTTATCACTTCGCCCTTTGCCCTCTCAAGTACTCAAGTGATCTAAAACCAAAAACACCTACCTCCCTCAGGAGCATAGGACCCCTACCCACAGGTGAGTTTTTCTACACTCTGCAGAGCGTTAGGGAGCATTGGGTTGGGGACCCTAGCATCCCAAACCACCACAATCCACAACTCGTCCGGTTTTGGAAGCACGGAATCATAAGATACATAATTCATCATTCACAAATCCAAAAGCAGTCATAACCATAAAACATTTTTAACACACTTGTCAATGTATGCGATGCATAGAATCTATCTCCCTCATCAATTCCCGTGTTCTTTCCTTAAAATAAATTGATAATACTAACATGCTTTTGTAAGTTTAAGTATGTTCTAACTAATCATAATCTATGTAATAGACTTATTCTATGGGCTTTTCTAACATTACTAACTTATCCCTCATTTTATCATAAGATGCAAAAAAGCAATAGAAAAATTACAAAGTTGTAGATAGCTTAAAAGTAATCATTTTCTTATGTACTAAACCTGATTACCTCCATTCAGCCATCCATCGTGATTCTAGGGCATGACCGCAACCTTGATTTGTTGCGGGATAACCGGTCCTTCAAGTTGAATGGATTCGGGGGTAACTTCCGCTTGCGCTTTAGCTTCATGTTGAGTTTCCTTAGCAAAAACTACTTCCTCGCATTGGGAAGCTTTCCGAGAATGATCTCACAAGCAGCACTTCCGCGTACGTGTGGAGAGAGAGAGGCTTGACTGATTGCAGCAGAGCTTTCTCACGTCAACAACATAGAGACTTTTGCATAGGTTGTTCTTCTTTTTGACGTGATGCTCTACCCATGTTTATATAGTAATCAAGGGGAGGGGTTAAAGAGAGAACGCTTGCTTTTAGTGTTTTTGATGACATCATTGATGATAAAGAGAGAACGCTTGCTTTTAACATTTTCGATGACATCATCGATTATATCAAAGAGGGGGCTCTATTTTTGGAATGTGAAGATAAAAAGTTACAAATGTATGGGTGAGCACGATGACTAAGGCGGCGACCAAGGCATAGACCTTGGCTTGGCCTTGGCATACTTGGCAATGGGTTATGAAGGCTTCGTTGACGCCATTGGCTACGTGTGAGAAGCTTCCAGTAGCTTGTAGGAAAATCTTCGTAGGATGTCACCCATCTCAACAGTAGTGTCGTCACCCAAGTGCACTTAGCTACCAAGTGACTATCCACTAGACTAGTTCTTTTTGTTGTTATATACTACAAACATAGTTTTAATAAGCTTGTCTTGGGAGGGTTTCCCGAGCCTTCCTTCCATAAATTGGCATATAATACATCGTCAATTATCTTCAAATGTGCAATTTTTACCATTTTGTTTTCAACATAAATCAATTTTTGGAATGTATACGCATATTATTTATTAAAATAAACTAAGTAACGGAGACATTACAATGTTACAATTTCAACCAGTAGGCATATTTATAAAATAACAATACGGAATGTGTTCCATGCCTCAAACAATGTAACCAGCAAGAACAAGGGAGGAAGATTTTCCTAAATTCAATTCTGTGTGAAGAAACATGGCTGAAAATAGAATGAAACTCATTCAAGTGGGTGGACATGGAGGTCCCCTCCTTCATACAAAGGTCAATCACTTGCTTTAACCAATACATTTAAGAGGTAGGGCTCTACATATCATAAACATTGCAAATCTTATCCCATAACTGCTAAGCGGTCTGCCCATCAGAGATAATATTATAGTGGACCTACTTAGAGAGTGATTAAATGATTGTACATTTATATAACTCATTGAGTTTAACCCAATTTTTTACATCAAATCATTTGGGCTTTACACCCTCTTGTCTCAATGGCTTAATCTATATTTTTTGCACCAGAACTTGCTAGATTTGTGCTTTTAATAGCTATAATTTATGACATCTAACTTCTCAATGTTAAAGATAGCATTGTCATTCAATCTACCAATCATAATGCAAGAGATGAAAGCACAATACAAGACAAATAGGCTACTATAAATGATAGCAAAATATCCCCAAAATTGTAGCCAAATCAAGGGCTAAGCAAGAGAAATTGCTAGAAGGATGAGCTATCCACTAATTGTAATTAGGTAACTCTCAAATCCAAGTGACTGCCCCACATAGAATGCATAAAATTGAAATGATAGGTTGATGTAATAAAGTATATATGCCAACAACCAAGTGTGAGTACCCAAGAAAGAAAGACTAGGAACAACTAACACTAAAGACTGTCACAATTGTAGTATATTAGTGACCATACATGCGGTAGGCATAGACATCATGCACATAGAAGAACTCAGGGTAAATAGAGGAGAGCTATCAAATGCATAACCCACTAAGAAAAACTCAATGCATAACCCAAAATCATATAAATATCATTGAAAAATACACTGATAGGCATAAGAGCCAAGTCCAAAGTAAGTGATCAAATCAACCCACTGTAGGGTAATGATATCCAATACATATCAAGAGAGCATGTACATGAAGTGGGTGTCCCATGGTCTCGGTGAAAGCAAGCTCAAACTCAATTTTATAAATCCAAAGATCTATTGTAATATCTAAACTAGAGAAGATAACTCCCACAAGAACAAAATCGAATGCCAAATGAGCAATGCAAGCTCAAAACATCAAGTATAACATCCGAGTATCCAAGATACATGAAGCGTAAGTCAGGAGCATAAAACCCAATAGACTCTTTAAGCATGTAACTACCTAAGCCTTTGAAGTAACCAAGGCATGTAACCATAGCCAAGATTAATATAATGGAGCCCAAATCTAAGCTCAAAATCATGCCATAGCATATCAAAAAGCATACATAATAACCAAAGTAGGTACATCCACTGAGTATCCTATAAAGTATCAAAAAGAGCATTAGGCATAAGCTTTTCACAGATAAATGCTTGTTATCTTATTATTATATCACTAAAATGATAGTGAAATGTGAGCTATTTTAATCTCAAATCTATCCCAAAAGCATAATCATACCATCTGGGCACCAAAATTGCATCCCTGAAGTATCAAACACACATTATGGAATTTGTCTTTGTTATCCAAATGAGAAATTTTTTGTTATGTGTGAAATTGAGAATAGAAAACTACATAGAATCAACTTTTTGAGTGACCAAATATGTAACTCTCATTTCTCTCTTTGTTTCTAGCTATAGAATGCCTAAATCCAATACCGTATGCAAAAGTTATGGCCAAAATAAGACAGTGCTATGAAGTTTTCATAGAATCCACAACTACAGTATGCTCTATATCCAATAAAAATGGATTAAATGGCTACTCCTCAGCTCAATAAGTACTCAATAAGGCTCACCAAAGCCTTGGAAAGCTCCTCAACAAGAACGAAGCAAGCTAAAACAAGCATGAAGAAGAAAAGACTCAATGCATAACTCAAAAGGAAGAAATAATGGCTGCCATGAAACCTTAGGTTGAAGCTTTTAATCTAAGTTGAAGCAAAGGATGAAGAAGCTCCTGAAATTTTTGGCTCTTATACCAATTCAAAGGTAGAGACCCAATGAAAGCACAAGCAAAAGCAAGAACAAAGCAAGAGCTATAGCGGATGGAGCAAGAGAGCAAGAGAGAGAGAGACACCATATGTGGAAACTCCAACAATCACAATGTGTGTGTGTGACATGTCTTCCCTTATTCAAATATCACTAAAAGAATAAAAAATGAAGTGGCAATGATGTGTGCTCGCCATCTACAGTGTACTAGTGTGTAGATACTATCAGTGTAATGAATATATAGGCAGTTAAGCACAAATGCCTTTACCTCCAATACATGATGCACTGCCCCTTGCATTTCATCTTGCATCCTAGTGTACTATGCACCAATCATGCACTAATCTACCTTAGTGCACATGCATGTATACACATATTTTCATGATTGTATCCTCGTGCACGTAAAGGAGTATACACTCATGTACTTATTGTGTCTCTTTGTTCTTTCTCTCAATATGTTCTCACCCTATTTGTAAGGGAGGGTCATGAAGTGGGAGAAAGAAGGAACAATACACCTTGTAGTGTCCTATGCACCATCCTACCATTCATTATAGATCCATACCTTGAACCTTGCACTTAACCACATTGCACAACATAATGTATGTAACTTCCATGTAGAACTAAACATCCCATTGTTAGAATAATCTATCATAGTGCGCAATGCACTAGTGCATGTGCATTGTATGGCCATTGTGCACTAGTTACCTTAGTGTATGTATGCATATACACCACCTTTGTAACTTTCACCTAGGATTAAGCACCCCACGATTAGAATAACCTATCCTAGTGTATAGTGCTCTAGTGCATGTGCACTATATAGCCATCTCTCTTTTGCTTGTTAACACCCACCCTATTTGCAAGGGGGAATCAAGGTGAACAAGAAAAAAGAAAATGGACACCTTGTGGTGCACTATCATACATCCCCGCAAATTGTTCTATGACTAACCACATGCACATATGCACCACATCCCACTTTATGCACTATACCTAATTCACCACATCAAATACCATACAAATTTTACTACATTTAGTACTTGCATTTGGCCTAGAGTTCAAAGCGACAACTTCACTACACCCCATTGTTGCACCACCCCTAGCCATTCACCTAGTCTAGATATGAGTTCAAGTTTTGAGCATTGGGTACTTAATTCCAAGAATTGATATCTAGACTCTTAATTAGGGCTCATTGACAACCTAAAGGCCATGGGCTAATTTATGTCTTAGGAAATTCACTATATATACACCTTTTATATCATGTGTTTTCAAGGCCCATTTATAAATATCATTATTTATGAATTGCTCCTTAATAAAAAAAACCCTTTTTGATTTAATCTATAAGTAATCCCTTATATAGGACCTTATTGAACCTTATGTTGAACCCACATGATACATATACATATTTATGACTAAACTCCTCGAGATTGGGTATTTTGAAAAAAAATAGTTTTTTATCATTTTTAATGCTTTTTGAATTACCTCTCTCTATGCTGAGGTGGAATCTCTCTTACAAGGACCAAACTTGAGTCCAAATCTCTTCTAATGAACTTACATCAATATGCTTAGTACAAGCATAAAGTACTTGGTTTTATGAGACTACCAACATGCTTCGACTATTAATGGAAATGGTGGTATAGGATGATTGCCCAATACCTAGATCAACTGAAAGGCATTTGAGCCCCACATACGCAATCATAGTTGTGAAAGCTACTCAACTTTATAATTAGAAGTGGTCATAATGGGATGTTTCTTGCTCAATAATTATATGCAAGATTTTCCAAGTGTGAAGTGAAAACAACTTGTGGATACACAATGATAAAAGAACTAGCCCAATAAGGATCCAAGAAATAATATTGATCTATTGATAATGATCCCCCCTCATGATAAAACAACCCAAGTTGTTGAGTACCACTCAAAAAAGAAATGACGTGTTTCATTGTCTGCCAATGCTTGACACATGGAATATGCATAAACATGCTCATCTATATGATTGTAATCTGAATTCTAGGTCTCATAATATACATACATAAATCAGGCATCAGGTTGTTGATAGAGAAAGACATCAAAGCAATCTTTGGCATCACAAAGGATTGCGACTTCTAAACCTAACTTCATAGGAGTAGCAATAACTCCACAACATACTTTGTTTTGCACAAAGCAATATCTCTATCACAAGGCTTGAAATGAATGCCTAGATAATGATGCAATAAGTTGAAATGTTACAAATCAAAATATGAATTCAAATGAACCTTATAAATTAGTAATATGTGTCTCATCTAAAACAATGAGTAGCATGTCATCGACATAAACTATAATGGTAAGAGGCACATCACCCTCATGTTTCACATATAAGGTGCTCTCAATTTGACTATTTTGAAGATTGCATGCAATTAAGCATACATGTATTTTCCCATACTAAGCTCGAGGTGCTTACTTCAAATCATGGAATGCCTTCTTCAATTTGACGACTTTGTTTTTGTGCCCCTTTTGAACAAAAAAAACGACTGAAATATATATACTTCCTCTTGAAAATTACCATTAAAAATACTCAAGAGAGAACCATCTAAGGCCATTATGCCCTTGAGAATGCATAGAGGAGAATCATTTAAGGCCATCATCTCTCTAACTAATGCATCCCTAGCAATAATTAGCTAGGGGATAAATATATACACAAGAAACCTAATATTTCTACAAAATATTCAAGCTTAGAGTAGATAGAGTAATTTTCTTTTGCAAGTGTGTATCTTGTGACCCCTCTCTCTCATTGTGTGTGCTTTAACAAGCCTCTCTTTCAATGTATGTGCTTATCAAGCCTTTCTTTCATTGTTTGTGCTTATTGAGACTCTACCCTAGTATAGCAATGCTTGGTTCACATGGCATATATGCTTTTCAAGCACATGTTCCTCATGGAGCAATTCCCTAGCCATGATAGAATTAATGTGGTGGGACAACTATTCTACTACTAGAGCAATGATGGCATTTTCTTTGTATGACCTCTAGAGGTTTACTTTCATTTGCCAAACCTCATTTAAAAAGGTTTTTTAGCTAAGGTCATGAGTGATTTGTCTATATGAGTGTCTATTGGCCATTGATGCATACCTATCAATTGCTAATTGCTTTATAAAAGCATCATAAATGATGTTCCTATGAAAGTTCTCTTTCTATATGTTGGCTATTCTCACACCCCAACTCACACTCGAGCCTTAAGTAGTTGGGTTATGCCCTCGACTTCTTGTCTCATAACTTTGTTGTTAAAGGGACTTTTGTTGTGCTTTGTTATGTTAGACCTCTTTTTGCTTCCACTAGCATGAGCTACATCAATCTAAAGTTTAAACATATCAAATCAAAATTAATTTTTAGAATACAAAAATTAACACTTTAAATACCAAAATATATTTTTAAATCAAGTTTTCTAAATTTTAAAAATACATATTTTTAAATTAAATGCTCATATTATATAAATTATGAAAGACTTGGGACTAAGCTCTAAATGGTTAACTTTGTTATCTCAAAGTGTCAACAAATTGTGATTATGCTAATGTGTATGGACAAAACCACACATACACACATACACACACACCCCCCCCCCCTGTGTGCATGTGCACACACACAACACGTGTGTGTGTGTGTGTGTGTGTGTGTGTGTGTGTGTGTGTGTGTGTGTGTGTGTGTGTGTGTGTGTGTGTGTGTGTGTGTGTGTGTGTGTGTGTGTGTGTGTGTGTGTGTGTGTGTGTGTGTGTGTGTGTGTGTGTGTGTGTGTGTGTGTGTGTGTGTGTGTGTGTGTGTGTGTGTGTGTGTGTGTGTGTGTGTGTGTGTGTGTGTGTGTGTGTGTGTGTGTGTGTGTGTGTGTGTGTGTGTGTGTGTGTGTGTGTGTGTGTGTGTGTGTGTGTGTGTGTGTGTGTGTGTGTGTGTGTGTGTGTGTGTGTGTGTGTGTGTGTGTGTGTGTGTGTGTGTGTGTGTGTGTGTGTGTGTGTGTGTGTGTGTGTGTGTGTGTGTGTGTGTGTGTGTGTGTGTGTGTGTGTGTGTGTGTGTGTGTGTGTGTGTGTGTGTGTGTGTGTGTGTGTGTGTGTGTGTGTGTGTGTGTGTGTGTGTGTGTGTGTGTGTGTGTGTGTGTGTGTGTGTGTGTGTGTGTGTGTGTGTGTGTGTGTGTGTGTGTGTGTGTGTGTGTGTGTGTGTGTGTGTGTGTGTGTGTGTGTGTGTGTCAAATGAAGCCATAGGAAACATCGAATGTATTTCTTAAAAATAACATTTCATTTTTGAATACATGCTTGTGCCATTATGTAACTCATGCTAATAACAAGTAGGGTACCACCGTTTTTATTTTGTGTGTGTATGTATCTATGCATGTATATGTGGGAGTTAAAAAGAAGTCATAAAAGAAACATGGAATGTATTTCTTAAAAATAACATTTCCTTTTTGAATGCATGCTTGTGCCTTTATGTAACGCATGCTAATAACAAGAAGGGTACCACCATTTGTATTTGTCACTAGTATTCATCACTTATGTCACATTGACAACACAAAAACCAAAGAGGACAAGTAAACTATAGTCATTCTTTTATAGTAGAAAACTTTCGTATATACAAGATTAAACTAGAATATAATCATGTTCTTCATACTAATAAGCCAAAATAGGAGCAAAAGGAAGGTCTGTGACCTTATTATCATCATGATTATGAACATAAATTCTAGGCATATCATAGTACACTAATAATCTTTATTACCAAGTCTTAGTGTATTTCTAGGCTAAGCACATTGGTGTAGGATGCAAGCATACCTTATTATCATCCATGTAATCAATGATATGATTATGAACATAAATTATAGGCTTATCATAGTGCAATAATCATCTTTGTCACTAAGTCCTAGTGTATTTCTAGGCTAAGCACATTAGTGTACAATGCAAGCATACTACACTAAGATGCTACTATTTTCTAAGTTTTAATATTTTTAATCTTGATCATGTAATAAGATTCAAGTACATTGTAGCAAAAGATGCTACTGATATTGAAGTTTATTACTTATTATAAGTTTTGTAATCATATGAAATAACTTAATATTCTTAATTTTTATCAATCTAATTTATTTATACATGCTAGCGTAGATACCAAGATGCATAAAATAAAATACTACTTTTAGTTATTAATTTACTATGAAGTTGTGAGTAGTAAAAGTTCGAAAAAAGTTAGAAGTTGCTAACAGGAGTATATAAGTATTGTTGCTTTTGTAAGAATGAAACTTGAGTTGTGAGCCCTTATTTACATAACATATGGTATTCCTTTCATCCAAAATAAAGTTTTGAATGAAATATTATTTCATTCAAAAGAATTCTTTCATATATAAAGACTCATTATTAGATAAACTAAAATTATTGTACAAAATATACAACTTTATTAAATGTATTTTTATGTAATGCATGCATATCAATGCAAGCTAGACATTTGTACCATCATTGTTACAAAGAAAAGATAAAGACAACTAGCAACACTAGTTTTAGTTAAGTTGCCATATGAACGCTGTAATGGTGAAAATGTGTATCAACCTTGTATCAAATATATTTTCAATTTCAAATCATTTATACACATCATGCTTCATTATGTTTATCTCAGTCAAGTTGACTAATTTTTAGCATTTTGGTAAATATTCATTAGCAAGAACGTTGGTAAGAGACAAATGCAACAAAGCAAAACTCAAATGATATAGCAAAGCCAGAATTGTGATTCACATGATTCCACCACTCACAAAAGTCCTTACATATATGAAAAAAAGTATTCAATCCAAAAGAAAAAGTATTCAATCCAAAAGCCAAAGTTGAAAAGCCACAAGCTAAGTAAACTATATTGCATTCAAACTTGGAATCAATGTGATTTCGCTACTCAAGAGAAACCCTAACATCAATGAGAGGAAATATTTGATCTAAAAACAAATGTGGAATGGTCATCAATTCACGTGAATAATCTTACATTCTCTATATTGACCTAATTGATCGTGAGGTATAAAAACAAAAGAGTTCTAACGTCAAAAAGTTGATTAAAAAAATTGTTGTTTAAATGTTGATGTGTCCTCATATAAAGCCTAACACCAAGTATATATATCACCAAGCATCTATATAGTATACCACATCATGGTGTATGTGCAAGGATTAATTAATGAACTTCAACTATGCCCTAATAAAAGAGAACTTCTAACTCCAAAAAAGGCATACACATGAAAGGCTCATTTCCATTTGGAGTGCAATAAATTCTAATTTATGAGTTGAATGCTCAAGCCAATTAGATAAATATTTTCCAATAATACCTCTTATATGATTGCAATAATCTCAATTTTAAGATTTAGCTATGTATGCGTGACTTTGAGGATATGGTAGTGCCATGCCCATGTACTTGACTAGGCTCTTAAGAATCTTGTGACTAAAGGCGGATGTATTATCTAGTGAGTTAAAAAAGCATGCCACATCAATGTTGCTTTGCTTTCAAGGCGCTGACAAGTTCAAAGTAAGAGCTGGGTATGGAAGCACCCTTATAGATAGCTCTACAATCTTCAACATTCAAAAATGTCACGTCATATTGAGATGTTCCTTCATGATTAAAGGCATGCCAATGCCACACGCCATTAGAGAGTCATTTGCATATATTTAAATGCATGTTGAAAAAGTCTCAACTTTTGAGCAATACAACATGTCAAAGAAATTATTTTGTGATGAAACGCCTATAAAAGTCAACTATCCTAAAAACAAAATATGTATGACTTTTGATTTGTAAAAATAGCTATCAAATGTGTCAACTATCCTATAAGGAAAATGAGAGAAAAAACCATCCACTTGATAAAAAATTTCATCCATGGGTGAAGAGACACTTGTTTGCCCCTAGACGTCCCTCAAACTTTCATCAAACAAATCTTAAATTTCCATCCATACAACCCATAAAAGAAAAATTTGAAAGAGAGAATCATCACATGAACCTGAAGCATACCATCACCCCATTGATTAAACTAAATAACAATAGATATTACCAAGTCCATACGAAAGTCAATGACTATGTCCACTTGTAACTTATGCTCTTGGATATTGTTTGAAAGTATGCAATTTGAAACCATATAGATGTAGATAGCAATGCATTCTAAAGCAATCTAATAATTAATGCATTTTGAAGTTGGTGTGTTGGAAGAGGGAAAGTGAGATGGAGTGAGAGAGATATAAGGGTAATAACCTAAACTCTACGACATTGAACTAAACTAAAAAAGGTGTATAGAATACTTCCCTTTAAGAATTTTGAGAGAGTAATGTGCATCATCAAATTATATATGGAAGCTATGACACTTATATTATTGTATCCACACACTAACTATGACAACTACAAAGTAGCAAGAAACTTTGAACCAAACTATGGCTAGCACTACCTTATGAATTTGTATTTTGAGGATAATTACTTTCAAAATTATTCTTTCTCACGAGTATAATTAGATGATGTTCATTCCAATTTGAGGAACATGCATTGATAACACCAAGACTATTTTTGAATGGCCATTCAATAAACCTAAAGTGTCTAAATGTAATAATGCATTACCCTAGGCTCAATGCATGCATTTATTGATTTCGTTGATTTTGTGTCGAAAATAGGATGATACATCCAATCTTTTTTCTCATTTCCATGAACAAATCCTCTTTTCCTTGTAATGAAGGAGACCTAGAAGAGAGAAGGGAGAGACTATAGAGAGGAGAGAGAAAGGGAGGAAGATGAGAGAAGAAGAGAGAGAAAAACTAGCAGAAGAGAGAGAAATACAGGAAAAGAGAGAGAAAGACAAGGGAAGCCATGAAAGTTGGAAGGAAGGGTAAAAGAGACTTGAATATTGATAAAAACTGATGCCCTAATTGGATCTCTCAACACCTTATATACCCCGTCAGTATAACTGGGTATTCCCATGCTAACCCGTGTCCTACCCGTCTATCCCCACTCTTTTGCATTCCATCCCGACCCCAAAGATTTTGGCCCTCAAAAACAAAAAGAGAGCTTATGGCTCACAATAGAAGGGGGGTTGCAGAGTACTACTCTGCTCAACATTACAAAGGAGAATATAGGTATGAGGAAGTACAATCTCATGTGGAATCGGGGCATACAAATGTGTGTATGGTGTATACGACATGTGCAAGTTGATGGCGTATGAGTTTTGCCTCCAATTCTTGACAATTTGGGGCTAACAAACATACTGTCTAGAGCAGACCTGCTGGAGAAAACTGGTCATAATGTCCTATGGATAGCTCCGATTGAGGCGTGTGACATGTCAAAACGGAGCTCATGAAGCGTACTTTCAAGCCATATAGGTGACACTTGATCATCATTAATGCAAGGTAAAAACTATTCTAAAATAGTGTGTTGTCTGCAAGTTGTTTGTATTTCAGACTTGGGCAACTTTAGCTATTGCTCAATCGAAATTGCATCCTTGAAGTAGGGAAAGAACTACACTGGTGAAATTCTAATCGAGGTGATAGGGCTTCTCCAAGACCATTCCGTTCCTCGGGATCAAATGGATAACTTGTATAATAAGCATCAAGAGCACAAGGGTCATCCATACAAGCATGGGTCACCATACTACCACCAGGGTCAAAAGGATAATTGTGATCTAATGCATCTGTTGTATCATAAAAGTAATTCATGGTGTCTTTTTCAAGAATTGATGGTGGCACAAGATCCTTACCGACCCGTACGGTAGCATGCATTGACTTGTCCATAAACTCATTGGGAACCACTAGGTCAAGTCAGACTGGAGTAGAAGAGGCTGTAATCACTACAGCATTCACTGCATCAATCCCTAGGCATTTCATGTCCATGAGTTCCACATGCATGGCTACTACTGGGCATTCAAAGTTAAGGGCCTTGGGCTGACGGGGCACCTGCTCATGAGCTTGGAGTAGTGAGATGCTCTCATCATGGCATCATTCTTGAGAAGTATCATGTGGCTCATAAGGATGTGCATGTTGCTCATAGTAATGATCAAGTGGCTAATGATATCGAGCACTCCGTTTGCTGATAATGATGTTGCTCCTGATGTACATACTCATATACACATAGTGTTGTCTAGATGGTTGTCCATGTATGTGACCAGAATGTAGCTCATAAGAACATACATAGTCATCAGATGCATGCTACTCAAAATATTCACAATCATCATATGCATGTTGACCATAAGTAGGCACATGCACTTGCCTTTGCACATCAAACCCATGCCAATGGTCATGGTACTCATAATGTCTATGAGAATGCCCATACATGCCTTGCTGACCAAAATGTCCTTGGGTGCCATGCTGCCCATGCATTACATGTGGGCCAAATTGATTATTAGGGCCTTGCTGCCCAAAATTGTTATGTGCATGCTGCCCATTACCATGTGTATACTGCCCATGTTCACATGCATTAGGGCCTTGCTGCCCAAAATTTCCATGCTGCCCATGCAATACATGTGAACCAAACTGAACATTGGGGCCTTGTTGCCCAAAACTTCCATGTGCATGCTGCCCATTACCATGTGCATGCTGCCCATGTGCACCTGCATTAGGGCATTGCTACCCAAAATTTGCATTTTGCCCTTGCATATAGTTATGATGAGGGTGGAGATGAGGGTGCCCATGCACTCTACGAGCAAGTCCATCTTAGCCATCATCTTGCTATGATGCTGATCTTTGCGGTTTTCCATCTCCCTATGGCGGTGTTCCAACTCTCGATGCCACTCAGCATGATGAGTCTCATGTTGGCATAGTGTGTTGTTAAGCATAGCAAAACGGTTCATCTCGGGGGCACCTTCTTCAAGCATGTCTTCACGATCCTCTTGGGCACAGCTAGGAGCATTCATAGATATACGGGAATCTCTAATCTTGCGTTGTAAGTCTCCCTTCATAGCTCTTGATTCGACTGCAAATAAGGCATCATAGTAATTAGACCAGTCTTCAAAATCATTGTGCCTGACAGCCATGGCAAGTCCTCTTGCTACCACCATTTCTGCAACATTGATGCCAGGTCTAGGCATCCACCCCGGCCAAAATTGTTGCCATCTAACTTTTGCATACCAAGCCCTTCCATCCGCCTAAAATCATTGCCACAATCTATATTCACACAAAGGCCTTGTACTCTTCTAAATACATCATCAAGTTCATGACTAGGAATCCCAGCCCCTTCCATTCTCCTCAGAGTATCATCTTCGGGCTGTGGCATACTAGGTCTGTCCCTTCTTCTAAGAGTCTTGTCACTAGCAAGTTGTAGTATTCCATGACCATCTATTCTCCTAAGAGCATTGACCTTTTCAAGGTGAAGCACATCAGGGCCTTCTCTTCTCTGCAAAATGTTGTCATCCTCAGGTTGAAGCATAGCAGCACCATCAATCATCATTAAAGTGAAATCCCCTTCAGGGTGTAGTATACCAGGGCCTTGGGGGTGTCAAATGCCATCACCGTTAGGGTGCAATAAACTAAGGCCTTCCATTCTCTATAAAACATGATTGCCCTGTAGGCATGGCAAAACTAGACCATCCATCCTTCTAGGCTTGTTCTGTCCATCAATATGCAACAATCTAGTTCTATCAATACACCTCTCAACCCCGATAGGCTTAGGGATGCACATGGGCCTATCTGCACCTAGCAGCCACTGCTCTCTGTCATACATCCTTAGTTCCATCATTGTCCATAAGGAGGTTCACAAAAATTCTCTCAAATATGTCTATAAGCTGGTAATCAACTCAATTCATTCACGGACATCATAGCTATGAGAGGAAGGCACAATGTCTTCCAATTTAGCACACCTGCCTATTTCTCCACAAATTGGGATAAAATGTCCCGAAAGACTTCAATGCACATACAAGCTCATAAGCTACTAGCATACTTTGTTAAATTAGAAGCAATTGGAAAGAAGCAAGCTGTTGTGAGAGATCTAATTCCTATTGAAAAGCATGTTTCTATAGATTATTCAAAGCTAAGACCTGTTTGTCTGACAATGAATTTGCACCAAAAGAACTTCAATGCATTTCTTCACTTTTTGTCCTCCTAAGTTATGGAGGACAGACAAAGGTTGTAGCATTTGCAGTCTATGTTATATTCAAGCCTACAAACTCATCATCCTCTTGGAGCACCAAAACATTTTAGTTAGCTTCCAAGGATCATAGTTTCAGGGTAGCATCAGGGTGGTACCATGCCTAAGAAAGGTTAGACAGCTAAAAACACTTGCTCCATGCTCTATTTGTAGGTGCAATGCACTCGAGGTAAATCCTACCATGGGGGAGATTACATAGCTCCCTTCTCTCTGATGGAGACCTTATCAAGGTTCTGCCAAGATGAAAGACTTGGAAAAATCTCTTCAACTAGGCTTCTTTCTTCCTACCAGAAGCTGCAATTGAGCTGAAGAAGAATTGGTGGACTTCATCGGTTAGAGGAGGAAAGATGCTGGAATTTTTCCAGTTGGGCATGATCTTACTGATGGTGAAGCCTTTTTTTAAGGAACCAGGCCTCCCAAGGATCCTCAGTTGAGATGAACACCCTTTGAACCAGCTAATGAAATTCACATCTTTAGACAAAATAGAGGGTCGTAGATATAGTGTGGCTAAAGATCAGCATGGCTGGCGCTTCTTGCAGAGAAATTTTGATGAAGGAAAGGCTGAAGATATAGAGAAGATTTTCTTAGAGATCAAAGATGATATAGTTAACATCAGATCCTTTTGGTAACTACCTTGTGCAAAAGCTTTTGGAGGTGTAGTCTTCAATCTTAGGGTATTCAATCTTTCATTTATTTGGTTGAGGTTGAGCAGGAGCTTCTTTTGCCTCACGAGCTACATGCTTAGCCAAGTTCTTCTGGTGCCGCTTGCCTTGTGTGTGCGGCAAATAATTTCCTTCGTTGTTGTGAAGAGTCAAGCATAGCTTGCATTCATAACTGCCAAGATGATTCCACATAAAGTAGGGGTCTTTGGCAAGGTCGATGGTCTCGAGGGCCAAGTGGCAGGCAGCTCTCATGGCAAAGGTAGCTTTCAGATTCTTGCCAAGACACCAAGGATTATGATCTCATCTCCATTTCCTTGAATATGCATGGAACAAGAGCTATTCAAAAGCTGATAAAAACATTGCACACTCCTAAACAGATATCTATGGTTATTTGAGGACTCAGAGGCGAGTGTCACACGGATAATTGATGCCAAATCCTTGCTGCAGAGACTTGCGAAGGCGAACAAGCAAGTCAAAATTTGGTCCAACATCAACAATGGGGAGAGAAGGGTGCAGTGTTTGAGAGTCGAGCTAAGCCCAAAGGCAACAATGCAGACAAAGATGACAAGAAGAAAGAGAAGGCCTTTTCAAAAGTAAGTCTGACTAGATCTCTGGCTCTTCACTCTTGCTACTCTCTACTTCTTTCTCTAGTTCTTCAGCTTGGCTTCCTTGTGCTTCTTTCTTGGATGGCGGAGGAGCCGAAGGGCAAATCCTCCCCTCATCTTCTTCTCTCCAACATTGCACTCCCTCTATTGTGCTCTCCTCTACTTTTATTTATTCTTCACAAACTTCTTCTTCTTGGGACCTTCACAAGAGGCTCCAGGAGTAATTTTAGTACTAAATATTATGAGACAACATATAAAAGGGATGCATCTCATTTGGTTTCAAACAGGAGTGAGCCTTGTGGTAGATCAACTAGTGGACAGGCTGCAGAGAATAATAGGTACACTAAAATAGACTTGGGAAGAAGCATAAGTAGAAGTGATGGTAGCAGGGGTATTGATTGTAGGTCTGAATGTCAACAAGACATAGACAATGCATGGACTATTGCAGATCACCAATCAAACCCACATAGTAATAAGAAGGTCATCATTTTTGGTATTGAATTTTGAGATTCTGATTTTTAGCTTCATGTTCCTTGCATTCTACCATAGTCAGGAAGCTTCGAGATTCAGTCAGAAGGGGGGAGAGAGTATGTGTGAAGGAAGGAAGAAGGAAGTGGAAAAGAGGGAAAAGTTGTAGACATGTGCAGTAAAGCTTTTTGTTGTGGTATTCAAGAAAGCTGCCATCTCCCTCTAGTACTCCATCACTGCTCCTTACAGCTCCTGTCCCTGCTGTACCTATCTAAACTAGGGACCCAATACCTAAGCTCTGATACCAACTATAATGAAGGAGACCTAGAAGAGAGAAGGAGAGAGTGGAGGCAAGTTAAGGATGTTGTTACTACACTGGTGAAAAAGCATAGAAGAAAAAAAAGATTGCAAGTATCTAGCTTACCCATTGTTACGCACAAAAAATTTGATGTATCTAGTAAGCCACCTGCTTCTGTGGCTAACCCTGTGGATACACATGTTGTTCTCACTATTAGGGAATATGTATTAGATAAATTGGTTAAAGGCATGTGGGATCTTCAATTGAAGGCTGCATAAATTGGATGAGAAAGGACAAGAGCAAAGGGGACAAGTAGTAGCCCCTAAACTAGGAAAAAGATGTATGTGGTGTGGTAGTTTGCGACATGAAAGGAAGGATTGTGATGCTTATCACGAGGCCTTGGCACAATAGCTTATCTTTTAGAAGGCAAAATCTATGTATAAGAAAAGGGATTGTCTCTTGCTTTGAATTTTGGAAAGGGAGGTATTCAAAAGTTATTAGAAGACTTGATGGTCCAAAATTCTTATGCAGATGTACATGCTGCTAATTTCGGTCTATAGTTGGATAGAATGCCTAGCCAAGTGGTGGTTGGGTCCTAAGGCTACAATATGGACACATGCTTTGCATGCAGCTAAAAGAGGAAAGCTACGATAGTGAATAGTCGGTTGGGAATCACCGATAGATGCATATTCAATGTATGAATATTTAGCAAAAGTGCACAACACAAATCTACTTGTGGAAGAGAAATGAAAGAGAGATTAAGATAATGTAGGGACATCTAAGAGACTGACAAGAAGAAGTGTGGATCAACCTAAAAGCCACCTCTCGAGCATGTTATGGAAGAGGTTGGGTAGGAGCAGAAGCAGGATAGCAAACAAGAGGGCAAAAAGAATGGCAAGTTGCTGGGATATAAGCTACAAACTGATATTGAGACAGACACAAATCTTAAGAAGATTCTTGAAGAATGGATTTTAAACACTCAAGTGAAATTCACCTTGGAAGAGGTGCTTGGCATTGCCAAGCGAGAATTTCATGATGAAATCATTGAAATTATTAAGAGGAAGTGTCAGTTTCTTGGTGATGCCACTAGTGCATTGCTCCAATTTGAAGACGAAACTAGTTTATTGATCATTCAGGCTGAATCTGAGTATGATATAAGTGCTGGTTTATCAATGGAGGATGCTACTAATCATGGAGGATAGCATGTGGAAAAGAGAAGAATGTGACTGAAAATGCATTGTCTTGTAGCAATATGTACGACGGAGTAAGATAGATGCAATAATATGGGAAAAGGACTCCATGATTTATTCCTCAGAGTCATTACGCAAGAAATCAATAGGCAAGGGCTAACACTGAAATGATAGTGAAAATGGGGGAGAGTGAAACTCCTTGTTGATAATGCCCTTCTTGGAAGATGTTACAATCAAAGGATATGCAATGGATGAAAAGAATGAAGAGATGGATGCTCATGGGTGTAGACAGTTTGTTGTAGACCATATTGTTGGTTGTGAAAGAATTTTGACACATCTAAAAGAGGTACATTTAACTCTTTCTAGAAAAAAGCCAATATTTGGAGTTAAAGAGGTTTTGATTGTCGGGCATATGTGTGGGCCCTATGGAAAAAGACCATCACCAATGAAAATAGATGGGATTGATAGAATGCAAGATGTATGCACGAATGTATCCAAGTGGCACAGATCCTTAGGTGCATGTATGTGATATTTCAAATTTTATTTTCAATCTTCTCAACTTCCCATAATTAGGATTGGAGAGTTTAGACCATTAGATAGAGAATAATCCAAAATTTTGTAACTTGACATCTTCCAAGACCGATAAAATTAGCAACATCCTTCACGTAAATTGCCATGCGCACGGTGGTCATGAAGCGTAAGTCGAAAACTGACTAAGCACATTTAAAACTTAGATGAGTAAGAGAGAAAGTAAGAAAAGACTTAAAGCTTTAAAGCTTAAGCTTTGAAAGAAAGCTTACAAGAAGAAGTCAATGAATAGGTCACCGTCTCCCCCCCCTTTTTTCATTAAAAAATGATACAAATGTCTCTCTCTCTCTTCCTAAGATTGGGAGAAGCTGAAAGCATAAAGAAAAGCTTGAATACTCCTCCTCAATCTCAACAGAAGACTCCAGCAATCTCCCCCTTTTCTTAGTTCAACAAGAGGCCTAGATTGGAGCAAGATCATCCGAGAGCCAAGCAAATCAGTCATGGCATCTTTGGTAGCCTCTCTTAACCTCAAAGATCAATTCGCCACCCAGCATCAGATTGCATCTTGAAAGCTTCCAGATTTCTAGATTGCCAAGATACCATCCACAAAGAGCTTCTCTTCTTGGCCACAACCCATAAACCCCTTCTTCTTCAATTTAACTATAAATATGGGGCATGAGGAGCTGTTGGAGGGACAACTTGGGATCTAAGAGAAGAGGCTCTTCTCAAACCAAGGGTATAGAGCAAGAGGGAGTGGGGCAAGAGAAGTGTAAGGACATAAATTCTTGTCATGAAGACAAGAAGAATACTGCCTCGACTCTTGGAATTGAATCCCCCATCCCTTCTACCTTCACTTCCTTGTAGAATCAAGACTCTACTCGATTTTTTCTCAATTCTAGTGATCGCCATCCCCATCAATCCGATTGTGATAACCCCAAGCTCTATTGATGAAATCTCCTCTACAATCTCGTGATTAAAGACCATGGCCCCGAAGAAGAAAATTATGAAGGTTGCGAAGGTAGGAGCTACCAATAATGCTGCAAGTGTGACCACTACAAATGTAATGGTGAGTACTAGGATCACAAATGAAGCTACAAATACCATCAACCAACCACTCGTCTCATAGATCCCCGGGTATCATATTTTGATATTAAAGGCATCTAGCAAATCATCATCCTATGAGTTGGTAACAAAAAGTTGCATTCGTAAAATAAGACATTTTTCAATCTATTGCATAAAATCTTTTCGTGAAATTCTTAACTACAAATTCCAAGGGATAATTTGGGCTTGTACGAGATGTACCAAGGAGAGGTACAAGGAAGATACTACGTTTCCAAAAAAGGCTTAAAAACTTTGATTTGTATTGAACTAATGAAACCTTTGATGGATAAACACGAATACTAATTCTCTGTATAAAAAAGTGTCTTAAAGTGTAATTGTTAAAAAAATACTTTTCGTAATAAAACTAGTCAAGAATTTTTTTTAAATTATCGCAGGCAAAGACCCATGAACTCCGTTGAGAAAAGAAAAAGACAATCATGGGAGTTGTTCTCAAAAATAGAATTCTTGTTTAGATTCAATCCGAACTAGATCCCAAGGGAGGGTAAATCTGAGAAGATTATTGGAAGATATTGCCACTTACGCTAAGTTTTGCCTTGATATTATTATTTTTGGAAAGAAAATATTTGTCTCAAAAATAAATTTGTTGAAATTTTATACATAATGCATTTGAAATAAGATGTTTGTGATTGTAAGTTAGGTACTAATCTTTGCTAAAATCATCAGGCTAAAAGATGGATGATCATATATAGATCACCGGACTGAGGCAGTATTCCAATGAGCATAGAACACCAACTGAGGCAGTGTTCTTTGATGGCGCTAGACCTCCCTAAGACCAACATGGACAAAACCTACTCTAAGGGTTTTGTTTTTCTATTTTCATGGTAGTAAGTATAGACCAATCATGGCGTGAAAGGTATTATCGTAGGGAACTCTAGTTGGTAGGAGGAGGTGAGGATACCATGGGGCTCTAGTCACAAACTCCTTAGACTCTTACAAACTGTCAATTACCCTTTGAGTTCTAGATAGTATCCTAGAAGTTCCAATACTCCAATACTAGTCTAGGAACTAAACTTGGAGAGAATAATACCTTCGGGTTGACCTCACATCTAACTAGAATAGAAAACATTGTAAAAAGATATTTTTCTTAAAGGAACTATTAAGAATGAATTCTTTACTCTGTCTTTGTATCATGAAATAAAGGCGTGTAACAAATTTGTATCAGGAGATAATCAAAGAAGCTGTTTTTATATGTTGAATCTAAGACGGTAGGTAATTAGGTAATTAAAAATACTCTTTCAAAAGGAAAGCAGGAGGATGGTGAATCCCCGACCAATCCAGACCTAGGATTGGGTGGACTCCATAAGCTAAGATCTTTTCTCAAAAGGAAAAAATTACATTTTAAATAGATAAATGTATGACCTTTAGAGATCAGGAAGCCTAACTTGCATAGTTTTACGGGCCGAAATGGGATTTTGCCCCATGGGCAGAAGGGTCAAAGTGCCACACTCCCCTTCGTCTCCCATTCTCTTTGAACTAAGTGCAATGCAAGTCTGTTTCAATTAAGTAATTCTATAAGAAGTGAAAACTCAAACTACTGACACTAATCAACTGTTAGTAGTTGACTCATAATAGGAACCAAAAACTCAACTCGATCCTCGTGGGGATAGCCAGAACTTCCACTATGGGGTAGACTCAAGCGAGCCTAGATATCAAAATCCGAGGTATTTCATCAAATCCCAGACAACATTTTCTAGGACATCTCTTGATGGGCTACTAAGAACGTGTTGATGAAAAAGTGGCTAGGGCGGACACGTTATAGTTGGTATCAGAGCCCAAGTTGATATAGGATCGGATGCAAGTAAATAAAGCTAGTTATAACTAGAGCATAAGATATCTTTCCCTTAATTTGTGAAAATCTTCTCTTGTTAATATATATCCTTGATTTTTGGCAGAGGGACAAACCTTGGGAATGATTCTTGATTTTTCAAGTCATGTTTATGTCAGCAACTCACTCCTTTAGTTTCAGCTGGAGAAACCATATGATGGGAATATTAGATCGGATATGCAACCCTTTGCCCATGTATTACAAAGACAATGGATTTTAAGCAGAGGGCATTGTTACATTGACGCAAACCAGATGATGGGAATATTAGATCGGATATGCAACCCTTCGCCCCTATATTACAAAAGACAATGGATCTTAAGCGGAGGGTATTGTTACATTGACGCAAACCGTCTTGCTTACCTCTAGAACAATTTAAAGAGGCTAAGATGGATGGAAACCCTTAAGGTTGCCAAGATTTATCTCTTCTATGAGGCTAGAGTAAACTCAAACACGTTCACTAGAGGACGACAAGTCAAATTAAATCGGTACATCTATGACGAGGTTATAAAGGTTATACTGGCTAACCGAGTCATGATTGTAGGATGCTCCAATTTCCGCAAAACTACAAGAAAGAAGAATTACATGATCTTCCTCTAAAATATAGATTTCTAAATATCCATTCCCATAATCCTAATTACTATGTAATGGATGTATCGCAATGCCATGCCTAGGTTGTGGTAGAAAATCCTTTTCCAATAATAATATAAGCTTCCGAACTACTCGAATAATGTATTCGCTTCCTATTGACATAAAGAATTATTTTCATTCACTTGTTATAATCAAAACTTGTTGTCTCCTTGGCAATCAAGAATAATGAAAATATATTATCAATTTGATGAACTTTTTAAATCCTAGTAGAAATAGAGTCAACTAATAGAGGTGACGAAGTCAGAAGAAATTCCTTGCATTTCAAACTGTGTATATATCCGCCAAGTATCCAAACGGTGAAATAATTTTTGACTATTTTATGATGAATATACCGTTCTTATCTCTCCTATCTAGAATGGCAATATGGGACAGATCAACCTAGGTGAATCCAATGGATGGAGGACTCAAAGGCTCATTGAACTATCCTTCCTAGGTGAATCCAAAGATCAACCTAGGTGAATCCAATGGATGGAGGACTCAAAGGCTCATTGAACTATCCTTCCTTGACAACCCTAGATAGGATCCCATTCTTCATACTAGCGATTGACTAGATCACGAAATCATCACATAAGCAAAAAACCAACTAAGTTCGTCTCGATCGATGGAATTGAAATTTTAGGGAGTAACCCTCATCGTAAGGATATCTATACCTTCCCACAAAAATATCAAAATATGGATATACACGCCATAACTCCAACCCGTCGGTGGGGGTTTGCTAAGTTATCAAAGATCCATAGGTAGCAAAATAATTTTTGACTAATATTAAAATTTTCTGTTAAATTGTAAACCTTGATCATTATTAGAAATACTGAGTAGTATATAATTCCCTTCCTAAATTAATGAGGTAGATTGAGCAAGTTAACATCTTCTTGAATATTATTGGAGAGAAAATTGATCATGAAAATTGCATAAATCCCTAGGGCATCACCCCGAACCTCAATATTACAGAAGCTCAAGAGAAGACATTTCTTCTCAAGTAGTACAAGCCACCAGCGTTTGATGATAAGGGGAGAGATATTCCAATTGAGGCAAAAACATGGATAGAATCTATGGAAGACCATTTCATTGCTACAGGGACTGCACCATCAAATCAAGCAATGATCACAAAACTAAGACTCACAGGAGATGCCCATCTTTGGTGGAAATAGTGGTGCAAGGACCAAAGAATGTTTGAGATCACTATCACTTGGGACAAGATTAAGGATGTTGTGCATGGGAGATACCTTCCACCCACATATCAAGCCCAAAAGATGAATGAATCCTTCAACTTAAAGCAATTAAGCATAAGCCTAGAAGCTTACTACTCCAAATTTGTAACACTTCTAAAATATGCACCTACGATGGATGTTTCGTAGCAAGTATCCAAATTTTGCAATGGTCTAAATCCACCCTTGAATACGTGTCTTGAGTCAATGAGACCATCAAATGTACAGGTTGCATTGATTTGAGTAGCCCCAATAGTTCAGGAGATGGAACAAAAGCCAAGAAATGTAAAAATTTGGAACAAAAACCTTTAGAATAAGGGCAACTTCGAAGGATAGGCAAAAAGAGCCCAAGGGTAGTATCAACCAAATAGGACAAAGGGAGACTAGTCAAAAGCAATGGAAAACTTTATACCCACAGGAAAGGGAAATGAGGCTCCAAGGTGCTTCTATTGCAAGGAACCAGGACATTTCAAGAGGGGCTACCTGAAGCTTGGCCCAAACAACCACCAAGGTCAGTTTCACGGGCAAAACCGAGATGCCAAGGACAAAGTTGCTAGAATAAACCTGAAAGAGGTCAGTAATGATAAAAATCCTAGAATAGAATTCGATATGGAAAGAGTGAGAGTACACGCACTCTCAGTAAGAAGGGTCCAAATCGCCAATTCTCACTAATTTAGACACCAGTAAATTATCAAGGTAGACCCTTTCAAATTTTAATCAACTATGGAAGTACCCAGTCTTTCGTATCACCAAAATGTGCAAAAAGGCTAGGCATAAACGCTACTCTTGCTCCTAGTTTGCTTGTGGAGTTAGCAAATGGCAAAGAAGTTCTATCAACACAACAAACTAGCAAGGTAGAATTCAGATTGGGTGGCAATTCTTCCAAAATGAGCTTCCAAATTATGAACCTCAAGGCTTATGAATGCCTGCTATGCATGGATTGGTTAATTCCAAATAATGCCCATATACATTGCGAAAAGGGTCAAATTACATTTCAAAGCTCAAAGGGAGAACAAGTAACCACTCAGGGAGAAGCAAGGAACCCTAAGGTTTAGCTGGCTAAAGCTTCTCGAATAGTAAAAGGACTGAAGAAAGGATTACCCGTCTATCTAATTAATCTCAACAAAGCCGAGCAAGATAGTGAAGCCAAGGACCAACCATCCTAGCTAAGAGATTATACAGATATTTTTCCAGAAGACCTAACAAAGCTTCCACCAACAAGAGAAGTAGATCACAAAATCCAACTCATTCCAAGTGCTACCCTTGTTGCCAAACAGCCCTATCAAATGTGAATTCCTGAAGCCATTGAGCTAAAAGAACAAGTCAAGCAGTTATTAGACCAATTATACATCCAGCCAAGTAATTCATCATGGGGAGCCCCAGTACTATTTCAGAAAAAGAAAGACAGAACACTCCGCCTTTGTATTGATTACCATGGATTAAACCAAGTGACAGTGAAAAACAAATATCCAATCCCCAGGATAGATGAATTGCTTGACCGCCAACTCTAGGGAACAAATGTCTTTTCAAAGATTGATCTCAAATTGGGCTATTATCAAGTAAGAATCAGGGAGAAAGATATCCCTAAAACTACTCCTAACACAAGGTATGGTCATTATGAGTTTATTGTGATGTCATTTGGATTAACAAATACTCCTGTCACCTTCAACAAGTTGACGCAAGACATTTTCTAACCCTACATTGATGACTTCGTCCTCCTCTTCTTCAATGATATCTTAACATATTCTAAGAATGAAGAAGACCATGGACCACAACTACAAATAGTTCTTGAAACAATGAGAACCCACAAACTGTATGCTAAAAAGAAGAAATGTGCATTCTTCAAAAAGCAGATTGAATATCTAGGATTCATAGTATTAGCAGATGGCATTTCAATGGATCTTGCCAAGGTCCAAGATGTGCAAGATTGGCCACCCCCAACAATGGTCAAGGAAGTGCAAAGCTTTCTAGGGATAACATGGTTGTATAGAGTCTTCATTAAAGACTATGCCTCAATTGATGCGCCTCTCACCGACCTTCTGAAAAAGCAAGTCTCCATTATATGGGCATCTGCCAAACAATCTAGCTTTGAAAAGCTTAGGCTGATTTTGGTAACTACCACTATTTTATGGCTACCTAACCTAAGCAAAGAATTCGAAGTCCTAACTAACGCAAGCTCTCTTACTTTGGATTGCATGCTTATGCAAGAAAGACATCCTGTAGCTTATGCTTCAAGAAAATTAAAGATCCACGAAAGAAACTATGCCACACATGATCTAGAATTACTTATTGTAATTCATGCATTTAAATTATGGAGACATTACATGCTTGGTAATAGGTTTTCTTTAGTCAATGATCATAAAAGCCTGAAGTAGATTTTTACTCAACCAAACTTCAATATGAGACGCCGATGGATTGAGACCTTGCAAGAATTCGACTTTGAAATCAAATATAGACTAGGCAAGGAGAATGTGATTGCGGATGCCCTAAGTAGTAAATCATTTCTTAATACTCTAATCCTAGAGGAACCCTCTAGGGCAGGAACTCTTGCTACAATGATTTCAATGCCTAGTAACCCTATCATAGAAATGGCTAAAGAAGAAACAATGAAGGATCCAAGCTATCAGAGAATGTTAAGATAGATTTCCATTAAGTATTCGAGCCCAAACTCAAGTCTAAGTATCAAGATTTCTCCATAAACGAGGAGCTTGCCTATTTTAAAAGAGGACTATGGAAGCTCACGATTCTCCATTTTTGGGTCATCTTGGATATGATAAGACTCTTAATACAGTCAAAAGAAGCTTCTATTGGGAAAGACTCAAGGGTGATGTACTCAAGTATGTCACCGAATGCCTAAAACTGCTAATGAATTAAGACCGAATGTGTCAAGTCGCCAGGAAAGCTCTAGCCACTTGACATCCCTCAAATGAAATGGGAGTATATCAGCATGGACTTCATAGTTGGATTACCCTCGGTACAAGGAGGATATAACTCCATAATGGTAGTCATTGATATGTTAACAAAATTTACACACCTTATTCGTGTAAAAACCAATTATAAGGCTTCCGATATCGCCAAACTTTCATTAAGAAAATTTTCAAATTAGATGGATTACCCCAAAGAATTATAAGCAACCCTAATTCTCTCTTCACATTAAACTTTTGGAAGAGTTTGTTCGAAGCTCTAGGAACCTAACTCTGCTTCAGTACTACTTACCAACCCCAAACCGATGGTCAAATAGAGCGAGTCAATCAAGTTATTAAAGGCATACTGAGAGCTTATTGTAATAGGGAGCCCAAATGGTGGATCCAATACCTACCTTTAGTTGAATTCACCTACAATGCATCATACCATCAAAGTATTCAAATGACTCCTTTTCAAGCACTATATGGGCAAGGTTGTCTTACACCACTAAATTTTTCTAGTCCTACCCTCCGAGTAGAAGTATCTAGGAAAATGCTAGAAGAAATGGATCAGCAACAAGTGAAGACTATAAGGCAAGATATTCAAGCCACCAAGGATCAACAGAAGGCATATGCCGATCAATGAAGACAATAACACATTTTCAAAGAAGGTGACATGGTTTTCATTCAAGTTCATCCAAAGAAAATTTCCTTATCTTTGGGGGAATTCAAGGAGCTAAGTCCCAAGTATTATTGACCATATAAGGCGTTAAAGTGTCTATGACCAATTGCTTACAAGCTGCAACTCCCTAACAACTTGAAAGTACATAATGTATTTCATGTCAGACTATTGAAAGCCTATGTTCCTAACTCTGACCATGTACTTAACGACTAACAAATTGTGATGCCAAGTCAAGTAGTCAATCTTCAACCAAAAAGATACTTGACATGAGAGAGAAGACTCTAAGAGAAGAAAAACCCTTAGAGAGTATCTTGTCTAGTGGAAAGACTACCCTAAAGAGGATGCCACTTGGGTTGACGAAAAATCACTATGTAACCCATACCCCTGGTTCCATTTGAGATGAGAACATCTCGATTCCTCTAAAGGGAAGAGGATATGATATTTCGACTTTTCATTTTTATCTTCTCCACTTTTCGTAATTAGGATTAGACGGTTTAGACCATTAGATAGAAGGGAGTCTCGAATAAAATAATCCAAAATTTCGTAACCCAACACCGTCCAGAATCGATAAAATTAGCAAACATTCTTCACATAAGTTGCCATACGCACGTGGTCATGAATTGTAAGTTGAAAACTAACTAAGCACATTTAAAACTTAGATGACTAAGAGAGAAAGTAAGAAAAACATTAAAGCTTAAGCTTTGAAAGAAAGTTTATGAGAAGGAGAAGTCAATGAATAGGCCCCTGTCCTCCCCCCTTTTTTTTCATTAAAAAATGATGCAAATTTCTCTCTCTTTCCAAATTTGGGAGAAGCTGAAAGCACAAAGAAAATCATGAATCCTCCTTCTCAATATCAGCAGAAGACTCCAGTAGTCTCCCCCTTTTCTTAGTTCAACAAGAGGCCTAGATTGGAGTAAGATTATCCGAGAGACAGCAAATCAGTTATGGAATCTCTTACAGCCTCTCTAGACCTCAAAGATCATATTGCCAGCATCAGATTGCATCTTGAAAGCTTCTAGATTGCTAGATTGCCAAGATACCCTCCATAAAGAGCTCCTCTTCTTGGCCACAACCCATAAACACCTTCTTCTTCAATTTAACTATAAATATGGAGCATGAGGAGTCGTTGAAGGGGCAGCCTGATCTAAAAGAAGAGGCTCTTCTCAAACCAAGAGTATAGAGTAAGAGGGAGTGGGGCAAGAGCAGTGCAAGGATGGAAATTATTGACATGAAGACAAGGAGGATACTCTGCCAGCTCTTGGAATTGAATCCCCCATCCCTTCTACCTTCATCTCATTGTAGAATCAAGACTCTACTTGATTTTTTTAAATTTTTTCTCAATTCGTAGGGATCGCCATCCCCATCAATCCAATTATGACATCCCCAAGCTTTATTGCCGAAATCTCCTCGACAATCTCGTGATTAAAGACCATGGCCTTGAAGAAGAAAATTATGAAGGTAGCGGAGATAGGAGCTTCCAATAATGCTACGGGTGTGACCACTACAAATGTAATGGAGAGTATTGGGATTACAAATGAAGCTATGAATACCATCAAAACAAGCACTCATCCTAGATCCCCACATACCATATTTTGATATTAAAGGCAACTAGCATATCCTCATCCTATGAGTTGGTAAAAAACGTTGCATTCATAAAATAAGACCTTCTTTTTTTAATCTCATGCATAAAATCTTTTAGAGAAATTCTTAACCGCAAATTCCAAGGGATAATTTGGGTTTGTACGAGATGTACCAAGGAGAAGTACAAGGAGACTTAAAATTTTTAATTTGTATTGAACTAACAGAACGTTTGATGGATAAACACGGACACTAATTCTCTGTATAAAAAAGGACTTGAAGTGTGATTGTTAAAAGAATACTTTTCGTAATAAACTAATCGAAATTTTTTTTAAATTATCACAGGCAAAGACCCACAAACTCCATTGAGAAAAGAAAAAGACCATCATGGGAGTTGTTCTCAAAAATAGAATTCTTGTTTAGATTCAATCTGAACTAGATCTCGAGGGGAGGATAATCTGAGAAGATTATTAGAAGATATTGCCACTTACGCTAAGTTTTGCCTTGATATTATTATTTTTTGAAAGAAAAGATTTTTCTCAAAAATAAATTTGTTAAACATTTATGTATAATGCATTCGAAATAATATGTTTATGATTGTAAGTTAGGTACTAATCTCTCCTAAAATCATCATGCTAAAAGCTGGATGATCAGGTACAGATTGCTAACCGAGGGAGTATTACGATGAGCACAGAACATTGATTGAGGCAGTGTTCTTTGATGGGGCTAGAACTCCCCTAGGCTAGCATGGACAAAACCTACTCCAAGGGTTTTTTTTGTTTGCTTTCGCATTAGTGAGTATAGACCAATCATGGAGTGAAAGGTCTTATCGATTAGGGAACTCTGGTTGGCAAGAGGAGGTGAGGATACCAAGGGGCTTTGGTCACAAACTCCTTAGACTCTTACAAACTGTCAATTACCCTTCGAATCCTAGATAGTATCCTGGAAGTTCCAATACTAGTCTAGGAATTGAACTTGGAGAGAATAATACCTTCTTCTGGTGCGCAGATCGGTCGCAGATAGCTCACGTGGTGAATCCCGGAAGGTCCCCAAGAACAAAGTACTCTACTTTTTAGCACAAAAACCCATGTAAAAGCAAGCACGACAAGAGGCAAGAGACAAATTGGGTTCAATCTCCCCCATGCCTTGTGTGAGCGCTTCACAAAGCATGTATTTTATGTATATTTTCAACCTTCATGCTCAATAATAGCCCAATTACAAAAATATGACAAGCTTTTAGCTTTTGAGTTTGCTTTCTACCAAAAATAGGAAAATAAAGCTAATGGACGGTGCCCATAGTGTCTGACACACCCAATCTCAATGTCCAAATAGAAATAACATATCCAGGCGCATAAGCGCATACAAAATAATAATAAATAATCGATGTCTCAATAGACATAACAAAATATAGGCGTGGCGCCTATCAAAATCTAGTCCAAGAGTCGAAAACCCGCTAGACTCCAATGCTTTCCTCCGCCACTGCTACTATCTCTACACATCAACTGAAGCATTCACAATCGTTAGTAAAATAACACAATTATACCGACAAAAGTGAATACCTAGCAGTCTTCAGCTACATAAATAAATCAACTGGTTAGAAATAAATCCTAACATTAATTTATTACGAGTGCGCACTCTAAACTCATAAACGTTTATTAATTTAATATGCATTTTGCGGAATCACCCGCTATGGAATCACCCATGTACACACTAAATTAATGAAACGCCCGAAAAGGACAGGCGTCCCCATCAACTTCTCGCACAAAGAATCCTCTTTGCGTATGAGCCCCGGTCATCTAAGTTTACGGAATCCACCGTAAAACCTCACGGAATCCACCGTGGAATATGCCTCCTGGCATCATACCCCCGGGGTGGGATAGCGATTGACCTCAATTGCTATTAGCTCAATGTGGAGCTAACAGAGTGGGGAAAGCATTTAAGTCTCTAGCGTGCATCCATTGTGCTTCCTCTACAGGATGGTTCTTAAATTTTACTAGATATCTAGAATACCTTCGACCAGTTCTAGTGGTCATGTAGTCAGTGTCTATGATGGCTTCTGGTTTAAGTATTTCAGTCTCTTCTTCTAGTAAAGGTGGGTTTTCATAGACAGGGTGGATAGGTAATTGGCCTCTAAATGGTCTCAATAAACTAATATGAAATGTATTATGAATTTTCCAATGAGATGGCAGTTCTAACTTGAATGCATTGTCATTAATCTTATGAATTATTCTAAATGGTCCGTAGAATCTAGGAGCTAATTTGACAACTGGATGTCTATCTACACTTTGCAGTCTACGCTTTTCTATTCTAAGCCAAACATAATCATCAACTTTGAAATTCATGGCTTGTCTTTTCTTGTTGTCTTGTTTGGTATATGATTGTTGGGCTTTAGCAATCATATCCTTTACCTCATCAAAAATAGTGTTATGCATAACAGCAATATCATCGGCACTCTGTATTCTATTAGACAAAGATGCAACAGGTGTAGATAATCTATATCCATAAATAACTTCAAAATGTGCTTTCTTTGTAGATGTGTGCGGTGTATTATTATATGCAAACTGTAATAAATGCAAATGAGTATCCCATGTCTGAGGTTTAGAGATAGTGTATGCACATAAAAGATCTAAAATAGTGCTATTTGTGGCTTCTGTTTGTCCATTCGTTTTTGGATGAAATGCAGATGAGAAATCAGTCTTTGTGCCTAGATTTGCAAACAGTGTAATCCAAAAATTATTACAAAATCTAGAATCTCTATCTGAAATAATCACTTTTGGCAATCCATGGTTAGTAAAAACAGTTTTCAAAAATAGCTGTGCTGCTTGTGATGCTGTTAAAGTTTTCTTACATGCAATGAAATATGCTTGCTTACTAAATCTATCTACAATTGTCCAAATCATGTCATGGTTGGATTTAGTATTTGGTAAACCAGTAATGAAATCCATAGATATATGTTCCCAAGGTTTAGATGGAATAGATAAAGGCATTAATAGTCCATACTGTTTACCATGATGTCTCTTTATTCTTTGACAAATCAAACATTCAGAAACAAAATTAGATACATCTGCATCCATATGCGGCCAATAAAAATCTTCAGTTAACATGCGTAATGTAGAAATGATACCTCTATGACCTTGATATGGGGGACAATGAATTTCATTTAAAACAAAAGATCGGAATGGAATAGTAACACACAGTCTCTTTTCAAAGAACATGAATCCATCATTATATGACATTGAATCAACAGGAATGAAATTATTTTGAACTAATTTTTGCCAATCAGAATGAAAAGTGATATCCTGGTGATATGTGTCTTTCATGACAATCAAAGAATCAAAAGATATAATAGAAATGTTATGAATTGCAGGTCTTCTACTCAATGCATCAGCAACTACATTTTCTTTTCCAGGTTGATATTGAATGATAGGATGGAAACTTTGAATGAATGAAGCCCATTTGATATGACGGTCAAAAATTTGGGGTTGACTAAGTAGGTGTCTAATGCTTTGCTGGTCGGTCTTTATCATGAATTCTGAACCCATTAAATAATGCTTCCATTGTTTTAATGCTTGGACAACTGCTAAGAGTTCCTTGTCATAAGTGGAATATTTAAGCTCAGAGGGTTTCAGCTTAGAACTAGAATATGCTATTGGATGGTTGTCTTGCATTAGCACGGCTCCTATTCCTGATCCGCTAGCATCGGTCACAACTAAAAAGAATGGTCTATTAAAGTTAGGCAATTGTAGAACAGGGGCATTGGTTAATGCACGTTTGAGTAAGTCAAAGGATTTCTGTTGGTTTTCAGTCCATTGATAAACAATGCCTTTCTTAAGAAGTTTGGTCAATGGTAAAGCAAGTAATGAGAAATTATGTACAAACTTCCTATAGAAACTAGCAAGACCAAGGAATGAGCGTAATTCATGTACATTTTTAGGAACAGGCCAATGCAATATTGCATCAATTTTCTTAGGATCAACTTTTATTCCTTCTTTTGATACAATATGACCTAGATATTCTATTTCTGTCTTAAAGAATTCACTCTTGTCAGGATTTGCAAACAATTGATTTTCTTTCAGTAATTGAAAAACTAATGATAAATGCTCATAATGCTCTTTTTCACTTTGACTGAACACTAAAATATCATCAAAGAAAACAATCACACAATATTGATATTTTAGAAAAATACGATTCATCATTCTACTGAAAGTGGCAGGTGCATTAGTTAATCCAAATGGCATGACTAAGAATTCATAATGACCAAACTGTGTCCTGAATGCAGTCTTAAATATGTCGGATCTATCTAGCCTCACCTGATGATATCCAGACTTAAGGTCAATTTTACTAAATATTGAAGATCCTTGCAGTTTGTCCATAAGGTCATCAACTCTAGGTATAGGATACCTATTCTTTACAGTGATCTTGTTTAATGCTCGGTAGTCAATACACATCCGATAAGTATTATTCTTTTTCTTGACTAAGAGCACAGGTGCACCGAATGGAGAACTGCTAGGTCGAATTAAGCCTCTATTGAGTAATTCTTCAACTTGACTCTGGATTTCTTTTTGCTCTATTTGATTGTGCCTATATGGGGCTTTGCAAGGTGGTTGTGTGCCAGGTATTAGGTCAATCTTATGGTCTTCTGGACGTGATGGAGGTAAACCTGGTGGTAGATCTTCTACAAAACAATCATTAAAATATGCGAGAAATTCCTTATGCCTAGAGTGCATATGAGTTTCTTTTGCGTGCAATTCATTCACCCAAATGAGATATGATTTAGTATTCTTGCGTAGTGCACGTTTTGCTTGAGTATGCGAAAGCAGTGGAAAAATATGAGATGCATGCATACCAAATAATGTAATAAATTTTCCTTGAAAATTAATATTCATTGTGTGTGTGGAATAATCTATATTGGGATTATGTTGGTGTCTCCATGGCATTCCTAGAATAATGTCGCTTGACTGTAATGGGACAACTAAGAAATTTCTTCTTTCAATATATGGACCAATTTGAATTTCTAAATCTTGAACTTCTTGTGTGCCATTGTACCTAGTGCCTAAAAATGCAGCTTTTATGCGATAGTGCGTAGGTACAGTATGCAATTTTAATTCCTTTACCAATTTTGCTGAAATAAAGTCATGGGTACTACCGTCATCATGCAATATAGTTATTTCTTTTCCATGCACCATACACTTCATAGTCAACAATGAATGTGAAGTAGGCATACCTGGTAAAGTGTCGGAAGTAGTAATAGGATCATCTTCTTCTTCAGTGAAATCTGGCATATCCTCATGCTCTTCTTCGTCCATAGCTCCAAGGTAGTTGATATGTGCTGATGGCTTCTTTGAATGACAATTTGCTGCGAGATGCCCTGGCTGGTGACACTTGTAGCATACGATGGGCTTGGCTTTGGTCACATTATTTGCAATGGCTGGGAGTCTGGGTATATTTGGATTTGCTTGTGGAATAGGCTTAGGATTTGAATTGATAGTGGATGGTAATGCAAGTGGTTTAGGCCAATTCTTGCGGAAAGATGGTGATGAGAAACGACCAGGATTAAACCTTCTGAAATTGGAATTGAATTGTTTAGATCCATAATTACCGTTTGCTTGGAATGTCTGTGGTCATCGATCTCTTCCGCGTAACTTATCTTCAGGTGTCGTGGGCTAAGGAGTTGGCGTCTTCAAGGGTAGCAAGCTTGAACATGTTCACTTCAGCGTAGTAATGTCCAAGAAGTCCAGACATATACTTACGCTTATGTGTCGTCTCTGGTACGTCTTCAAGCATGCGTAGCTGTAGGAGTGCATTCCAAAAACGCTCTGTATACTGTGGAATAGGCTCACGATCGCGCTGTTGAAGTAAATCCCATTGCTTGATAGCCTTCTCATGAAATTGCGGTGGAAGGAAATTTTGCATGAACTTCTTCTTGAAATCTTCCCATGTAGCAGGACATTCTATGCTCTTGCGGACTACAGTCCACCAAAGTGATGCTCTGTCTATCAGATGATTAGTAACACACTTGATTTTATCTTTTTCGGGATAAGTTTCCTCATGGAAATAGTCATCAAACTGACTAATGAATGATAAAACTGTCTTTCCTTCTCTTATGCCATTGAAAGTGCGAAACTTGAAACTTCATTTACTTATCTTAGATTCCTTGCGAATGGTTTGTGCTTCAAGAGTGGCGTCGATGGTACGGCGAATCAAATCTTCAGCTTGGGGTTCTTCTTTATCAGTGGACGCTCCTTGTAGCTTTGTCAATTGCGCTTGCAAGGCTTGCCTAGCTCTTCGCTCTTCTTCCAATTGCAGCATGATAAGATCCAGCTTTTGTTCCATGGTAGGCTCAGGTAGATCGTCTTCAGCCATAGGATCATCCATATGTGGGGTAGTCATCCTATAAAACTCAACAAATCTTTCTCACTCAAAATCAGTTAGCGGGATGAGCGTAGCTCAAATTTGGGGTTACAAGGCTATATATTTTTTTGGATATTTTTTCTTCAATTTTTAGAAATTCTGCAATATTTCTGTCTCCGTTTGCTGAAAGTACTTCAAGGAACTTGTAGATAGGTAGAACAGCTTGCTGCGAACAACTTTCCAGTTCAGAGTTTTTGCATACGAACAAGTCTTCTATGAGTTTTAAGCACTAGTCAGTTCTGATTTAGTCTGACTTGCAGAGTTGCAGACTTAGCAGACTTGCAGAGTTGTGGACTTGCTGGACTTAGGCCGACTTGCAGAACTTGCAGAAATTGATTACCGTCGACTAACGGAACTTGACTTCAGGAGTGCGAGACCCGGAGTTACTGAACTTGTCTGCCCAGTGTGACTTGCAGAAGATTGTGTGACTTAGCTTAATGAATTAAGCTTAAGCTTAATAAGCTTAGTAGCTTAGGCTTATTAGGGAGGGAGAGTCGACTGAAAACGGCGCAGATCATGGAGGTCAAGAGGATGTGTTTGATGACATCGCGCGAATTTCGGACAGCCTCAGATACCTCGTTGAGAATTTTTGTGGGACTTCTTCAATTCCTAAGTCTTTAAGCTTGAAGACTAAGCTTTTTTTTGAAGAAAAAGATATGGCTTCTTACTGTTTTATCCACGACTTGTTTATGGAGATGAGGGAGTGGTCCTCCGCCTACAGAGCCTGGTCCTTCGCAATCTGACAATGGAAACAGGGGTTCTTGATCGCCAGAAGTCTGCCTGTATCGACGGTTCGCGACGAGATTGACTGTAGAGGCCGTTTGTTCCTGGAGCTCCGCCTTCGCCCGAGATTGGTAGTGATTGGAAGCTCTTGATTTCTGCTCCGCTCTGATACCACTGGTGCGCAGATCGGTCGCAGATAGCTCACGTGGTGAATCCCGGAAGGTCCCCAAGAACAAAGTACTCTACTTTTTAGCACAAAACCCCATGTAAAAGCAAGCACGACAAGAGGCAAGAGACAAATTGGGTTCAATCTCCCCCATGCCTTGTGTGAGCGCTTCACAAAGCATGTATTTTATGTATATTTCCAATCTTTATGCTCAATAATAGCCCAATTACAAAAATATGACAAGCTTTTAGCTTTTGAGTTTGCTTTCTACCAAAAATAGGAAAATAAAGCTAATGGACGGTGCCCATAGTGTCTGACACGCCCAATCTCAATGTCCAAATAGAAATAACATATCCAGGCGCATAAGCGCATACAAAATAATAATAAATAATCGATGTCTCAATAGACATAACAAAATATAGGCGTGGCGCCTATCAAAATCTAGTCCAAGAGTCGAAAACCCGCTAGACTCCAATGCTTTCCTCCGCCACTGCTGCTATCTCTACACATCAACTGAAGCATTCACAATCGTTAGTAAAATAACACAATTATACCGACAAAAGTGAATACCTAGCAGTCTTCAGCTACATAAATAAATCAACTGGTTAGAAATAAATCCTAACCTTAATTTATTACGAGTGCGCACTCTAAACTCATAAACGTTTATTAATTTAATATGCATTTTGCGGAATCACCCGCTATGGAATCACCCATGTACACACTAAATTAATGAAACGCCCGAAAAGGACAGGCGTCCCCATCAACTTCTCGCACAAAGAATCCTCTTTGCGTATGAGCCCTGGTCATCTAAGTTTACGGAATCCACCGTAAAACCTCACGGAATCCACCGTGGAATATGCCTCCTGGCATCATCTTCGGATTGACATCACATCTAGCTAAAAGAGAAAACATTGTAAAAGGATGTTTTTCTTAAAGGAACTATTGAGAAGGAATTGCTTTACGTTGTCTTTGTGTCGTGAAATAAAAGCGTGTAACGAATTTGTATCAAGAGATAATCAAAGGAGCTATTTTTATATATTGAATCTAAGGTGGTAGGTAATTAGGTAATTAAAAATACTCTATCAAGGAAAGCAGGAGGATGGATCCCTGACTGAGCCAGACCTACGATTAGGTGGACTTGATAAGCCGAGAGCTTTCCTGAAAAGGAAAAAATTACATTTTAAATAGGTAAATGTATGACCACTAGAGATCAGGAAGCCTGATTTGCATCATTTTAGGGGTCGGAATGGGATTCTAACCCATGGGCAGAAGGGTTGAAGTGCCACACTCCCATTCATCTCCCATTCTCTTTGAACCAAGTGCAATGCAAGTCCATTTGAGTTGGGTAATTCTATAAGAAGCGAAAACTCGAACTGCTGATACTAATCAATCATTAGTAGTTGATTTGACTCATAATATGAGCTAAAAACTCTTGTTGATCCTTGTGGGGATGGCCAAAACTTCCACTGCGGGGTAGACTTGAGTGAGTCTAGATAGCAAACTCCGAGGTACTCATCAAATCCTGGATGACAATCTTCTAGGACATCTCTTGATGGGCTACTATGAACGTACTGACAAAGAAGAGGCTCGGGCGGGCACGTTATAATGTGTGTTCTATTTGATATGGATCCCTCAATTTGCATATGTAGCTTATGCTCTATATCAGATCTTAAGGAAAGATCAGAGGTTTCATTGGGAAAGGAAGCATAAGAAAGAAATGAAAAATTTGAAGCAACTCTTGAAATCTGCTCTGACATTGAGAAAGACTGATTGTTCACATGAAAAGCCTATCATTATTACTATTCATACAAGCCCAATTGAGATCAAATAGGCAATTGAGCAAGATGATGAGGAAGGGCAAAGATATACAGTTTAGTTTGGTACTAAAGTATTGACCGAATGGCAAAGAAGGTACCAATAGGTAAATAGAGAATTATGAAAAATTGTGACAACCCTTAAATGTGATAAGAAGTATTTTATGGATGCTTGTGTAGTCATTGCTTGGGTAAGTTATTATGTATAAACCCTAGGCATCACGTGCGTTCAAGTCATGTTTTATATATCCCTATGTAGCCTATTTTGTAAAATTTTATTGAACCTTATGTGACTTTTTAGCAATATTTGTTAATCCCTCACTATAAGTTTATTTTTTAAAGTAAAGAATTTAATAGATCCATATGTAATAGATACAAGATACTACAATATGGAATTGACCATAGAGCAACTCCCAAGGGTTTATAAAAATCTCTTAGTAGTTCTAGTAGCTTCACAAGTTGGAAGTTCAACATCTCAGCCCTCTATTGGGCTAGCACCCAAATCAGACATCAAACTTGTTAACATTCGATAGCTCCTAGGCATCTAGATCCCCAATGGTTTGACCATAGATCTTACAGCCAATCTAACTTTGCTTCTCATCCTGTTGAGTGCCCCATTTGCTTGAGCTTGAAGCCTTGTGTGAAGCTCTTAGGTAAACCCTATAAAGCAAAACAATTTGATCTTGTGGCCCAAATCTCTATTTTAAAATGGCAGATATGTAGTCTATGTGCTTAGCAAGGTCTATGAGATGCTTGCCCCAAGGTTGTGTAGGAAAATCTTGAGCACAAAGAGCAAGAGAGAATTTGGAAGGCTGTCCTCCATGGCTGTTTGAGAAAAAGCTTGGCAAGAACAGAGAGAAAAGACCTCCTTTCAAAAAGTAACAGATTTTTAGGTTGTCACTAATTCCTAGGAGTCCTTTTTGGCAAGTTTACCTCTAAAATTTGATAGGGGGTTGAAAACGAGTTGTCATTTTTGTCCCCTTGCCTCTAGATTTGTCTAAGCCTCCTGCCATAGCTTGTGTGGTCTTCAACAAGTTGCCATCCCTAGCTGCAATACTTCTACGTATCTGTAATAAAATAGGGTTTTTAGTGTTCTAAAAAGGGAAAGGATCAAAGGTTGAAAAGAGGAGAAAATATGAAAATAGGACCAAACATAGAAAAACTTGGAAAACACTTGCACAATGCAAGGAGTTAATGGCTACAAATACATGCTTTACATGTGAACGGGAGGAACACATGGCAAGGGACTATCCCAACAGGCACCAAGTTGAAAGTAAAAAAGATTAGAGGTAAAGTTTCCAAGTCATATTGAACCAACACGAGTCTCTCCATTCTAAAGTGATTCCCGCCCTAACCCTTATGGCCCTCACATATATGTGCTTCTACACTTGCAAACCATAACAAATCACCACTTGCAAAGCAATCTATGCCCTAGATTGGGTTTGTTTCTTAGACTATAGAACAAGTCTCAAGATGGAAGGTGAAACAAATTGCATGTTATTCACTCGCGTTTGCACATGAATAGTAGGCCTTATATCTGAACTTATATCTGAAGCTTACTAATTGGCGGGTCATACCATTGATCGAGGCAAACATCAAAGAGATGAGATAAGTGCCAATTTAGGAGGGATCAAATCAATGAGCCTACCTAGTAAACTGAAGGGAGTGCATCCCCTTTGGCTTCCATAAAATGCTTTATCCCTGTCCATGGCTTGTTCAACATTGATCTACTTTTCCATTTTCAAAGTGGCATGTTTACCTGCTTCCCCATTTTCTAAGGCTGTATCCCCTTTAGCCTCGATGACATGCTTTATCCTTGTCCACGGCCTATTCAACATTATCTCAACTTGCTTTCTCATTTTCTAAGGTTTCCCTTAGCACACGTTTGTTATTGAATGCACCTGCAAGATATAGATGCCCCCTTAATTCCTTTGTATGCACCATCATCAAAACTAGTAGTCATCCCTATCATTTTCTATTCCTTTTGGGTCCTTGTTGCCATAGCATAAGAAAAAATGGTAATCACACCCATGTGAATGTTGTGTCTTGTACGGGCATTTGAAACCTTAGATGCATGCTACCACTTGGTCCATCGAATTTCCACTCTCAGCTCTCCATTCTAACCCCATAGAAAGGTCACGGCATCCCTTGTCACAAGTCTTTTCTGACTAACAAAGTAGCTCCACCCAATGTTGTAAGCAAATGCCTCCTAGGATGGCCTATGTAAGTATGTCAAAACTTCCACTCTTGGTCATGAAGGTCTGTTGCCACCAGCTCCTAGCTTGGTGTTTCCTGAGCCATGTCCAAGGGGGGAGGCATTAATCATATAAACAAGAACATTAATCATATAAACAAGAAAACATTGTAAAACTAGTTTCTAACCAATCACCAATCCCCATATGCAAATTAACATGGAGTTTAAAAGAATCTATAACTAGCATGGGATTGAGTGACTATTACTTTAACCCTAATTTGTTTGGTAACCATTTTCCACAAAAAGGAGCCAGGTTTTCAACATAAGATTAGGCTATTTTAATTCCCTATTATGGCCTATAGAGAATGGAATTTCCTAGTTGTGTGGGCCATAATTTCCTACTATGATATATGGGAAACTAGATTCCCTAGTCATGTGACCTATAAATCCCTAGTTCAAGATGTGGGGAATGGAATTCCCTAGTTATATGTGGGGAATTCATATATGCATATCTATGATTCCCTATTGTGAGGTGTGGGAAATGTAATTCCCTATTTATATGTAGGGAACACATATGTAGATACCTAGGAAATATTAGAGAAGTTTCTAGAATCCAAGGGTTTTCCTATGTAGGAATTGTTCAAAAGCTCCTTGTGCATTTGGCTACACATCTACAATACTCATGCCACTGAACATGTCCATACCCCAGGCTTTTGGATGCCCCGCTTATGCAACCTCCACAAACATTCCAAGAGCTCCAATGGGCATCACCAATCTGACTTAAACTTAACTAACTATCATCTGACTTAACTAACTATCATGTGTGGGCATCACCAATGTTGATGATGCATTGGGAGACTATTCAACTGTGAGTTATTGAACAACTCACTTGTTCCTAGACAACAAGAAATGTAATTGTAGCATTAGTTCTTAATGTTAAACCCCTCGCCTTTACCCCCCATGCTTCCATTTCTGTTATTCATTTTCCCAAAAGTGGAACTAGTAAAGGACTCTTGCCTAAGGTTATATTATTGGTCAATAATAATCTTCATCTAGTGCTCTCATACCTATTTAGAGTCTCCACTAATGGCACATCAAACAATGCCATTACCTTGTACACTTGAGAGCTCAATCCTGTCTTGAATGAATAATCAACATGTCAATATTTCAACTGTTCCTCAATAAGACCGCTTCTTATGTGCCCCTATTAGAGCAGGCAATATGGCAACGGACTTCACTGTCCTTGTGTCAAGACATCACCGATGTTCTTGATGTCCTATTAATGCACAAAGAGTGAATGCAGATGATGGAAAATGTTGCATCACCAGAAAATCTCAAGATACTACAAAACACCAAGTTTGTATAGCTATAAACGATATCTGTTACACTAATCATCTCTTAAGGACAAGGACAACCCTGACAGACAAAGCTGCAGGTAGAATTGCCAACTCCTCTAGCTATCTGCATCAGCATTCAGTAGGATGATACAAGGAGGGAAAACAGTGCCAACAATCTCAATGATGCAACCAACTCTAATGTAGAAGTATCATGACACCAGCTGATTTATAGATGACCCAACAATTTTAATGAAGCAACGACACAGGGCACCGGCATAACCTCAAATTCTTTATAGATGACATGACAAATTATGCAAGACAATGTGTGAAACATTGAACAACATCTAGAGCAATTAGTTGTGGATAAAAAGTACCTTTCTCTCATTGCACATTGGAATTTGAACAAGAATCATGGGATACCCTCTGTCTAGGTCTTCCACATCCCCAAGATTGAATGTATCAATTGGAGGCAATGGCTTGATCTTCTTCATCTTGATCCACAGACACCCTAAACATTAGGTGATTATGTCTGCAGACTACATCAGGAACATAAAAGTGCAGGCATTTTCCAAGGCTTGCAATGGACACCCCAGGTAACTGGCACGGACATAGACCCAGCAAACGTATACACACGTGAGAAGAGACTGCACATCAGGTGAAGCAAGTATATGCAGATGCAGCTTTTGGAAATGCCATCCAGTTGAGTGCGCAACAACCTCCAAACTGAGCATTACGACAGCAAAGACAAGGAAGTTGATGATGGCCTTGTACGGTTTGCCTTTGTGGGGCTTGGTAGAGGGAGGGCTTGCACGGGCAGAAACGAGGCAGTACTTGGCCACAAAGAGGACATCTCAAAGACCTTGTCCAAGCCAAGCAACACAGCTGACAGCATGGTGGGCTTTGAGGAGCAGGACCCAGGTAAGCTATTTGGCATTCCTGCCTCTGCCCTTGTCTAGGCCACCATTATCATCACCATCATTTGGGCTCTGAAGCTCCAGCATGGACTAGTTGGGATTTTCCATTTTCAGAACCATGGGGGTGCCTTGATGGGACTCTTTAGCCCACCAATCGACTGAGTCTGAGGGAGGCATTGTGTAAAATCAGATATACACACACACATAGAGAAAGAGTCCCTTACGAGGAGGGCTCAAACTGGGGAGAGGGAGAACATTGAGAGACTCTATGAGCTATGCTGTTTATGCGACATTGTTGTTGTGCGGCAGCATATCTACTACTGTTGTTGATGATGGTGGGTGATGATGATGATGATGATGATGGTGATGCTAGAGCGGACATTCCCACTATTGTTCCGCTATGTTGGGTTTTCTTTTTTTTTTTTCATTCCCCCCCCCCTTTTCCTTTTTCTTGTTCTTGGCTACAATTTATATAATTATTTCGTATTATTGTGAATTTGTGAAGTGTAATTGGCTTGACTTCCCCCCCAAACCCTCCCCAAAGAGGAGACTGCACTTTATTTTCAAATTTTAGGCTTGGTTCACACTCATAGCTCCTCACACACATGAGTTATGATTATTCATGTGCCTGAGCACTTTACCAATGTGGCATAAGGATTGAAGGAGCCTTGTTAACCTGAGTGTGACATGCATTAGCTATCTGCCAGTAGTTTTCAGGGCTCCATTAGCACATGAAACTCTATGGGATCCATTTTTAGCTCCTAACGCTATAATATTGAAGTTATTGAGGCATGCTTTTGAAGCCACATAGGCACAAATCATCCAAAAGCTCGCATGCCATAATCAGAATCAAACTCTATTCCTATTTCACACACATCCATTTTTTCTCTATGTGATGTATTTTGATTGGTGTAATTTAATGTTCTATGTGATATCTTTGAGAACTGTATTGTGTGAGATGCATTCTCATCACTATATTCGAATTGTATCTTTGCAAATTGTAAGTTGGACAAGATTTTAGCCCTTTCAAGAGAACAAGTGTGATTTATGAATAGACTTGGAATGGTGCTCTATCTAATCTTGGTTAGATGTACTAGGTTATCCATGTAAAGCCAGAGCTGACTTGGGGAACTCATGACCTTGAGAAAAGTTGTTGGCTTAGGAAGGCTTCATGAATGTCTAGGCAAAAAACACCTTAAAATGCATAAATCAAAAGCAATGAAAGGCAGATCAAACATGATTTGGGCCCTCTTGCTTTCAAAATTTTCTTAGATGCTTGCATGCATTTGATTGGTACCAATGGCTAGCCACTCCTTTTTGTGCATTATACAAAACTATCCACTCACCTCGTGCTTGTCAAATTCAACAACACTAAGATAGTTCTATCCCACATTGGGTAATTTCCACCTCAATTAATGGCTTTGTTGCACACATCTAACCCTGAATGAATATGAAATGACCCTTAGTCATTTTAAAGCATCGGTCCAAATGGCAAACACGTTTGTCTTAATTTATATGCTTAGGACCCTTATGGATTACATGGACATTGCTCAAAAATGGATATTTGCTAACATTGCCACTCTAGAATGAGTTGTGATAAAGAAGCAAAAGTGGAGTAATTCTTATGTATGTCTAGGACCCCCACCCAAGCTTATGATGCCACCCTTACATTCATTTGGAGATTGTTCTCTCATACTTACTACCAACCAAGCCATTGCAATGGATTGTTGAACTATGTTGCTATTATTTTGTATTTTTCTTTTTTATGGTTGTAATAGTCAAAGAATGTATCTCCTCCTTTCTAGGGACCTCTCATAAGGGGCCTTACTAGGAGATCCCAGGGTTTTGGAGTTATTTGGAGTATACAACATATGTGTCTTGCTATTTTAAAAACTACTAAAGGAAGATTATGGCTCATTGGACACTTGCTATCACTACGGCAGTTAAAGGCTAGCACCATCTTGCTCATTTAAAGAAGGTATACAAATACCAATATTTTCTTCTAACAAGAGTAATAGGATATCTCAAAAAGATTGGATCATTTCAACCATCTAGGTCATTAGTCCAAATACTACAACCATTCAAAAGCTTGATGGTATCTCACCCAAGGGTCATAGGGTGCTAGACCAAGATTATGTTTACATTGGCATGTCTAAGCTTACAAGGGTGAGTATTTTACTATTGTTCTTAAATTAACCATGAATTGTAGACCAATTCATGCAAGGCATGCATGAGAACCTATAAGGTTTTTAATCTAAACATTGACATGTGTGCCATTATACAGTATTCTATCTTTGCATGAAATGCATTAAACGGTTACATCACTGGAAAAGTTGGAGAAAAGAGAGTAATGTTGCACAAAATAGGTATGTAGCTACTTGGTTTGAGGCCTCCTCTTTTTGCAACATGGTGATCATTTCCAACATTTAGTGCTAGGATAAACAAGCCCATAACTATATTGAAATATTGCATTTTGATGACTAAAAGTGAAGAGGGGTGCATGTGTGTGTGTACGCATGTACACACGTGTTCATATGTGCATGTGTGCACATGTATGTGCATGCAACATGTTCATGTGTATGTGTGCACATATATGTGCATGCAACATGTTCATATGTGTAGGGGAGTTAGAAAATCTAGGTTCACATCCATATGGTTACTTCCAATTTCATTAATTTCATTACAATTGGAGAATGGTGTTCTTACATAATTCTGTTATATAGGGAATTTTGAGAGAACATAGGGAATCTTCATAGTGACCTATGATTCCCTACAAGTAGAAGTAGAAAATTATATTCCTATATACTCTTATATAGGAAGTTTCTAAAGAAGGTAGGAAATAGTCTATATTGACCTTTAATTTCCTACTATTAGATGTGGGGAATGTGATTCCCTAGTTTTACATAGGGAATACATGCATTCACACATAGGAAATATTACAACATTTCCTATCTTTCACAAGTTTTTCTATATAGGGATTGATTAAAATTCCCTTGTGTATGTAAGTGAAATGCATTATTCGAAACCCTTTTTGGTAAGAAAATCCTGGCTAGTTTTATGAATTAATAATACCCTTATGTAAAAAATACACAAATGGAATATAGATACTCCTTTTATGAATAAATTTATGCATTTTAAAAATTTTCCTTCTGTGAATGTATATCTGTAAGACTGTCTTTTTTAATATTCCCTTCTTTTGAACTCACGTCAAGCACATTTTTATACATAGTAATTTACCCGAGAGTCATTGAGACTGATTGTTTGCCAACATTGGGTATGATTACGAGTTATGCTACCCTAGACATGGCTATGCTCCTATGGATTGCATTCATCAAATCTTTGAACCTTGAGTTTCAACATATTGCAGGAAGAGATAACTCGATGGTAGTAGACATGTTATCTCAGGTGGCATGCTATGAGAATGAAGATGGGATGATGAATCAAGAGGAAGAAGATGACTTTCTTACTATTGAAAATGATGTCTTGATTGGTGAAACTAATGTGGCAGTTGTTGTAACTACAGGTACATCTCTCATTAATGCAAGGACAACATTAAATGTAGTAAGTACTTTAAATGTTATGTATCATCATGTGTAGAAGTGTTTCTAGAAGACAAATATACAGGAGAGCGGCTGAGAATTGGTTAATGCCTCAGCACATTAACAAAGAGAGAAGAGTGGTTAGATGAGGAGCTTAAGAAGATCAAGAGGAAAGCCTATGGGATTTTCTTAAAAGATGGGTACTTGTGGAAACATGCTAAGAAGAAAAAGGGTAAGCTATTGCAAGTTCTGGGTGATAAAGCTTCACAAGTAAACATTATGCAAGAATTTCATAAAAGCTTATGGCCATAGAGGTATTTGGGATACTTTTGCAAAAATCAAAGAAAGATATTGGTGGCATGGCATGTATAAGGATGCTGCTCACTTTGTGAAAACATGTGTGATCTGTCAAATGTATTCATCAATGAGATATCGGGATAGATTGCAACCCACATATCCCTTGTCTCTTCACTTTAAGTGGGTTGTAAATTTAGTCATGATGCCTACTAGTCTTTGTTTTGGTCAGTGAGATATCTTGTACTTACATGTGAATACTTGACTAATCAAGTGGAAGGGAGAGCTCTATGAACCAAGATAACAAATAGAGTGTGTACTTTTCTCTTAGAAGGTATCTTTTGTCGGTATGGCTCTATGAGAAAAATTACAGTAGATAAGGGTGAATTGGTTACAAATGAAGCCAATGATTTTTTTGCATAGTTGAGAATGAAGCTTGCTTTAACTTCAGCTCATAACCCTAAAAGGAAATGGCAAAAGATAAAGACATCACTCACCTATTGTGAAGGCATTGGCAAAAGCATGTGGAGAGAATGTAAAAGAGTGGCCACAATTGCTCCCTTATGCCTTGTGGGCTAATAGAACAACTCATAGTGTTGTAACAAGATATATGCCTACTGAATTGATGTACGGTCAAAAACCTATCATGCTGATAGAAGAGATGGCAGTCACATGGAGTGTGCTACCTTGGGAAGAAAACCAAATCAAGAGGAGTTATTGGCCTTACATATTAGATAGTTGGAAAGGAAATAAAAAAGACATAAAGGTAGCAGTTGCAAAGTTAAGGGTAGCAAGGATACAAAACAAGAAACAATTTGAAAAAAGACATAGATTGAGACAAATAATCATACAAGATGGGAACTAGGTACTGGTTTATGACAGTAGTTTGGAAAACTATCATAGTGCCATGTGTAAAGTCTCTAAATGATGGTTCAAACCCTGCATGTTAAAACATGTTTTTGATAACACTACTTATGCATTAAATGAGCTTGATTGAACAACTATAAGAATTCCAGTAGAAGGGAAAAGAATCAATTATTCAAGAGACGAGAATATACTACTATGGGTTGAGATGAAAATAGTGGTCGTGATATAAGGGCTAGCTAGGAAGATATGGAAGATGAAGAACCACAAGATATGGTTGTAGAGGATGAAGAGGACTCTGAATCTGGTGACAACTAGGACTGTGGCACATATCAAAGAATGTGCAGGTTTAGACTTAGGAAAGTTACTATATGTATATCCTCTACATCACGTGCGTTCAAGGCCTATTTATAAATATCCTTATCTGTGAAGTTTTCCTAAATAAAACCTAACCCATTTCTATTCAATCTGTAAATAATTCCCTTATATTACACCCTTACATATGTAAAAAATATATAAAAATGATATTTTAGAAATACCTTATTTTGAACCCATGTGATACACACATATATTCATGAGTAACTTACCCGAGGGTTTAGAGGGGACGAATGTCGTGCCGCGATGTGAAGACAATGTGAAAAACCCTGGAGTGCATCATCTTCTGGCTTTCTTATTAATCTAGAGAGTCAATGTCATATTAGTCATTAGTGTTAGTGTCCATAGTGTGGATACTTAAAAAATATGGGATTTCTGGACTAGCCTACTTTTTATATTTTGGCCATTATTTCTTATAAATATCCTCAAAAAATATTATAAACTTCTAGAATTGGGTGACATGCAGAAAGAAAGTGGCTTTTTAGCCAGTTTTGAAAAATCTCATTAAAAAAGAAGGGCTCCTAAATTCTCACGACATTCGATCACGGTTTTCATGCAACAAACACCACTCTGGAGAACGGGGAAGAAGGAGGGGCAACGATCTAGGAGAATTCTAACTAGGCATGCCTTGGATTTTATCCCCTCTCCATTTGGACCCAACGGAACCATAAAATTTGCCATTTGAGCAGTAAAGTAGAAGCTAGTATTTTATGTGCATTTTTGGGTATAATAAGGAACTCCAAGAGATTTAATGCTTGGAGATTGCTTCCGAGAAGTAATGGGCATTGTCGAGATAATCCAAGAACCATTTGTCTTGGAGTTTATCCATCAAACGATCAACTTATGGACTGATATAATAACCATGAATACACATGGCCCAAGTGTGTTTAGAGTTCCATACAAGGCTATTGTTTTCCTTCTTCGGTTCTATCAATACATAGTGCTCCTGGAAGAAGTACTTGGGCTTCTCCTACTAAGAAATCATCTAAATCTATTGACATTTAGATTGTTTGGACTCTTTGTCTTAGATGTACATTAGAGTTTATATATAATACATACAGAGTCTGAATCATTGAGCTTTGTCTTTATATTGCGTAAAGGCTTTGGCAGACTTGGTAGGAGGTTTTATAATTGATTCATGATGTGTCGATATGTTTTGAAGAGAATTTGATTTCTAGCATTCTTGGGATCCATTTGAATCTCATGCTTATTCTTTTTCTTCTCTTCTATCTCCTATTCTCTACTTCCTTCTCTCTCTAATCCCTAGTGGATATGACCTTTCGACTAAAACCCCCGACAATGTGTGTATATATATATGCACATGTGTGTATGCATTGCATATATATATACATTTATATATTTGCATGTGAATATGTATGTTTATATATGTGCATATGTGCATATTTATAAGTGTGTTTGATAAGTGTGTATCTATTCTCTCTCCTCTCCCCTCTCTCTCTCTCTCCATCTTTTCCTCACTCATATATGTTTATGTGTGAAAGAGCATGTATTCATATATGCATATATACATACATGTGTATATATATCTATGTGTGTGTGTGTGTGTGTGTGTGCACCTCTACATATGTATGTGTGCATGTATCATTCATGTGTTTTTATAGTCTATTTGGACTTATATATGATCTTAGAGTATGTATACATTGCATAAATATCTTTAGCCATTAAAATTATTATCCCATCTTACATGTTCAAGAAAAAAGAAAGTCAACTCTTTTTTTATAGTATATAGAATAGAAATAGATAGACTACATGTTGCTTACACTAAAGCTATGGGTAACAGAAACTTGAATTACATGTTGCTTATACTAAAACTACAGCAATTGAAACCTAACTACATTAATATTCTTACTTGTACTAAAACTACATATTACTTGTAGCTTTGAAGACTTCCTATTAGATTCTAACTTAAAAAAGGATTTTATATTGTAAAAGATCTCTAAAGTAGTGCAAAATTTTAACCTTTGTATATCAAAATTGCTTGTCTTGCTAGCTTAGGAAGAGTCCAAAGGGTATAAATATATGTTTATCAATCATGTCTTTGCCAAACTTTGTGTGCATCTAAGATTAGAAACTTAGTGAGATGTGGAGCGGAGCTTGTTTTGGTAATCACAACGAGCATCTATACTATTAGTTAAGGAAAGGTGGGGGGTGGGTGCCACGTGGCAGCCCCCCACCTCCCCCACCAAAAACAAAGAGAACGCGGGGGCGGGTGCCCGGGTGCCCCCCCCCCCCCCCCCCCCCGGCAAAAATCGTGCCCACCCCGGTGCTTCGTGCCGGGGCGAGCCTGGGCGTGGAGCGCCTAGTGATATCTAAAATGGATTCAAATGAGTTCATTTATGTAGAAAGGTCCTCGAGGATTTGAAGTAGCAAATGTGCACGTAGTGTCATAATGCTGTGCTTAAAGGTTCCACAATGTAATTAAAGTCACGGCCAAGCGACAAAATCCCTTTGAATTGCTTGATTCTCTTTTAATAGGTAGATTCACAAAATGATCCAAATAAGATGTTCTATGTTTTTATACACATGCAAAGTTCAAAGAGAAGAATCTGAAATGTACAGGGAGATGAGTGCCTGCTCTTTTGCAGAGACGTTATTGGGTCCTTTTTGCAGGGATGGATGGCTCTAAGCGCAAACACACGCGATCGCACGTAGGAGAAATACCTTGAATATACACACCGTGAAGAAGTTCCTCGAGAAGGAAGGAAATTTGGAGCTGCATGAAGTTCCTCGAGAAGGAAGCATTTGCCCCCCGCCCGCCCACAAAAGAATGAATTGTCGCTGCCATCATGGATGCCTCCAGAAAATCCGTGGAAGCGGAGTATCTTCAAGGGTGGCCGGCAAGCGTCTGATAGGAATCTCCATGAGAGCCAGCATGAATGGCATGATGGTGATGATGATTGGTGGTAGTGTTGATGAGGGCGGAGGAGAGCAGGACCTTGCGCTCCGCGACCTTGGATCGGAGCTTGGCGTAGAGGCCGGTACCGCCCCCCGCCGGTGCGGCCGCCGGCGGGCGCCAGAACGGCAGGCCAGCGAGGCAGCCACGGGCGGAGTCGCTTATGGAATTGATGCTGGACTGGCGCAGGAGCTTCCAGTGGGCATCCGCAGAAGAGGAAGCAGCAGAAACAGCGAGGTCGAGGCAGGGCGATCGGGCGGGGAGGTTGTGGGGCTGCAGGCTGCTGCCGCGGGCGCGGGCGCGGTGGTTATTATTCGAGAGGAGGGAGACGAGGGCCGGCAGGAGGCCGTCGAAGCTATCCATTGATGGATGGACGGACGGGTGGCGGCAAGTTAAAGGCCTTGTACAAACCAACAGAAGAACACGCGCAGAGGATGGGAGAGGAGGATGCGAGAAGGAGAAGGAGAAGGGTAATGGTGGTGTGGATGATTATTGTTCTTCCTTCTTCATTAAGACGAGGAAGGAGGAGGAGACGAAGAGACGAGACGAATGAAAATTAGAGAGGCGAGAGGCGATAATTAGTCGAGAGGGACGCCAAAGTCCCATAGACACACCCCCTCTCTGTCTCTCTCTCTCTACCCTACCCTAGTAGTATAAATTTCAATCCGTATTTGATTAGATTTGTGATGCATTTTATTCAACGGATGAGCTTGATGCTACACAGACACACACAAACAATCTCTCTCTCTCTCTCTCTCTCTCTCTCTCACATATCGCTCTATTACCCTAGGGCCCCATACCCAACATCTACCCAATGAATATTTACCCTCGCCATCATCTCCCACCTTTGCTTACAAGTATCAATCCATTCCATCACTCACACACACACACACACACACAATCTCTCTCTCTCTCTCTTTCTCACCTCACCTTACTCCATATCAATACTACGCTACCTCTACCCACTTACCACTAGCTAAACTACCACATCAACCCTACTTCTCAAAACCTAATACTTCAAAGCTTACCCACTACCACTATCCTTTCACATGTGTGCCTTCACCATCCCATTCAAGGAGGAACATTGTCCCTTATCTAAAGCACATCCGAGCTTACATGCCACCATGTTGCTAATTTCACAAGTCACAACATTGTACGGTTCTAGTGTTAGTTTTTATCCTATCCTATACATAGGAAAACCACCCAACCTTCTACAGTTTTTAAGAAGCATTCGAGTTAGTTGAGCATACAGATAAAAATCTTCATGCAAAACTTAGGTTCAACACAAAATGAAATGTAAACATGTCCAACATACCTTTACATTTCAAATAAGAAAGTTTAACACCTCAAGATTTATTTATTTATGGTTAACAAATACAAGTACATGTAAAATCATGTAATGATGCATCCAAGAGTTTAAGTTGAAGTTTTCTTTGTCTATTATTTTTTAAAAAAATTTGTGAATATATTGACCTAGTCTTGTATCTAATTAGATACATATTCATGTCAACATTTTACACCATAATGAATGTAAAGCTTGCCCCTACAAAAATCAAGCACAAAGATCCAAAGCTCAAGTGTACCATGGAAACCACTTCTTAATTCCAATGTTACAATCCATTTGCCAAAGTTGTAAAAAGGTCTATTTTAGTAAATTTCCGACCTTATCCGATCAACGTCCCACCAAATAAGAAATCTTATTGTCAATGTAGTCTTCTACAAAATATAGTTTCAAAATCTCTGACTACTTCCAACTAGGTGTCTTAGCAAAAAGACTTTCTCGACCTCTCTCCTTTTCTCTCTATACATTGCATAAAATCATTATATTAGAAAGTTAGTGGTTACTAATGTGGGTATATTCTTGCTTACACAACCAAAATGCATCCAAATTATGTTGGAAAACTTTTAATATCATTTTTGTTGTAAGGTGTATTTCACAAGTTTGACAAATCATTGATGCACAACCCCTGAAGTGGCAACCCAATTGGTTAGCTCTATTCGTGTGTGCATGCATAAAAGTTGGTGGCTCAATACTCGGCTAGGTAGCTCGAGGCAAAGTTGTTTGCCGATGTTTGCAGAAATACCCCTATGAGGGTGAAAGATGGGCTTGACTCGTAACAAACTCTACGTTTCAATGAATATTTTCCACTTTACTTCACTAACAACCATGGGTGGATACATGTTTAAGTTGTCAACGGGAACTATCCATCTTAATCATTTGTGAGTAATATTTCTACTATATTACATATAAATGTTGAATAGTAAGGGGAACAGACTAGGGTGAATAATGTTCCTACAAAGTTAAGGTGAAATTTAAACTTTATGATTGGAAGAAGGACATGATAAAAAGCTTGCTAGATTTTTTATAGCTTGTACCATATCACATCAACGCATTGCTATATGTCTCTATCTTACACATGTACAAGTTAATTATAGAATATTTAGCACCCCATAAAGTATACCTAGATAGGGCCATCATAACCTTCCAAACACAAAATGTGAACACATAAGGATGGAAAAATGTATAGGTATAATACTCGCATGCTTGCTATCTCTATGCACGGAATCATTAGTGTGGTCCTTAGGTCTTTAAGGTATTTTTTTGCTCCTAGACCAAAACCTCCTTAAGTGTGCTACTTTTTCAAATCTCATATTGACCTCTCACTTACTTGGAAAAAGCACACTTCTTCTCTAACAGTTCTACGTAAGATTGTGGATATACCCATTTAGAAGAAGTCATTTACATTAGACATTTGTTAAGTCTTCTTATCACTTGAAGATGTTTGCATCATATGGTATTGATTGAGAGCCATTGACTTGTTAAACTATATACCATGCTAAAGGGGCAAGTTATGCATTTCTCTCTCTACATCTCAACTTCTTATAGTTTTCATGATTTCCTTATTCACATGAGATTAGTGGCATGGATTATGACATTTATTGATGTATCACATTTATCTCAAGGTTTTGAGTAGTTAAAGTGGTATACGTGTTAAGTTGACAACAATTAAGGTGCAATACATTACCTCTTTAAACATCCATCCAACATTTGAAATATATCTATCATGGACTTTGAGCTGAATTATGAGAAAAAAATAGGATATTAGGGAAATGTGCATTGGTGACATTTGTTGAACTTGTGTGGCTAATCATTTTTAAATCTTCAACTACTCATGAGGACAAGAATCTACACGTTAAGACTAGGCATTGTGCATGTAGTTTTTACGCCAAAGCAACATTGTTATACTTTTAATTTAAAAAAATGTATATTTGACTAATTAAGATAACAATGCTATGAACTTTTCAATAGAAGAAAGTGTGCAATATGCTCTAAAATGGACATGTAGATTTGTCTTTACATGGTCATTGTGGAGATGAGATAGCTAAGTTGTAGTTAGAAAAGTTCCAAAGATTCTCAAATAGTGTGGAAGAGTTAAAAAATCTAAATATGACATAATTAAATGCATTTCACATAGATTTGAAGAAAATTACAACCAATAACACTCATGAAAAATCTTAACCATATTAGTATATTGTCCTATCTATCCTCCATTATTTGCTTATTGGAGGGAACTATTTAATTATTGAAGTCTAAAACTCATGCTATTTGTAATCTCATATATTCAAGGAAATATTACCATATCACATGTCCTAGGGAGGTCAGTCATATATGTATGTATCATGTGGGTTCAACATAAGGGATTTTTAAAATACCATTTTTACACATTTTTTACACATATAGAAGGGTCCCATGTAGAGGGATTACTTACAAATTGAATATAAAAGGATTATGTTTTATTAAGAGGAAATTCATAGATAAGGATATTTATAAATAGGCATTGATGTGATATAGAGGGTATACATATAGTGAATTACCCGAGTCACATGTATGAATCTTCATAATTCATTCATATTTCATCATCTAAAAACCATATTTTTTGTGCGATTAATTTAGACATGTTTAGGTTGGGTACCATATCAACCTCTTTCACCTATGGGCATGTCACTACATGTAATTATCACTCAAGGAATGTTACATGTAGTTGGTAGACATTGATATCCAATACTAAAGATGCAAATGTTTTAGTGGTTAAAACATAAAAAATCACAAGTAGGGATGTATTGGTTTAGGGTGTGCCATATAATGGTAAAAAATAGGTGCTTTTGAGGTACATAAAAGTCCTCAAAAGCAATTTGGTATACATGATTTCCCCTTCAAAAAGGCACACTTAAAGTTCAATAATGTCTTTGTTCCTCAACTAAAAGCACCAAGTTGATAGTTTTAGACATGGAATTTAGTAATTGAGAAATATATACACCACACTCAAGATGCACGTACCATTTTGAAAGGTGAAAGTATTGTTTCCAATCATAATTTCTTTGTCCATTAAGTTTTTAGAATTGAAAGGCCCATGTATCTAGCAACAAAAATTTTTGTGAGGTATAACACAACGTTTGTATATATGATTTTTTTCATTGTAGATTTTATTTTGGTTCATTCAAAGACCTCCATTATTGTTTCTTTTTGTTCTCCTTAGACTACCCATTTGAAACTTCAACCATATCATAAAACCTTCACCTATTATAGGTAGTTAAAAGGATATCAAACCATCTAACCTTGTGATCCAATAGGAGGAATGTCGGCCTTCTTTTGTTCCAATTTCAAATGCGATAAGATAGTCACTGTTGCTCAGAGCCAATATTATTGTCTAGAAACCAATCTCACAACATAAAATAAAGACAAAGACATTTGAATTAACAAAATCCGACCATAACAAAGGATGGAATTTAAAAGGTAAAGCAAAATGTTGCTTTACCTGAGAAAGGATGCAATGAGCAACTTTCTTGTTAGCAGATTTAAATTTGTTTCATAAGAAGTCTTGAGCTTTTAGCAAGTATAAAATAACAGTCATGCAAATTGAAGCACTTCCATGGCAAAGGCACCATTTAAAAAATGTACATAATCCATCTTAAGATAAAAACTATTCTTTCACTAATCAAACCCTAATACCTAATAACATAGGGCATGGAATTTGCAAGCAACACTTACACATTAGTGACTTGTGGTCCTTTATACATGGCAACAATACAAAGAAATTGAAGAAGTGTACCTTTCCCATTACTTTTGAAATAACATGCATGGTTTTCTAAACATATTCCTTAGTCGTAGACTTCTCTAATCATAGAAAATTGTAACTTTTGTGCTAAAAGGAATAGGATTGTTGCTATAACCATAAATTTCATTGTCTTGGTTAGATATTTTAAATTATGTCCATGTTTCCATGTGGATCATGCAACGCTATGATACTTGTCTTGTAGTAGATGAAAATATTAAAGTCATCGTGATAGCCAAGGAAAATACATTAATCAACGGATGTAATGTTGCATAGAAGGAAGACTAAAATGCAGCAAGGTATTATATTCCTTACTATATAAATAACTATTCTTTGAGCTAATTAATATACTTTTTACATTTGAAGAAATTTATGCACATCATAGCCCTTGCTTTCTGAGTGGTGAAATTCCTTCTAATGTTCTAGTTAATGCAATAACTTCTATATTCATGCACTATTAGTCAATTGTTTACCATGGAAGATGTCTTGTTGCTTATCAAAAAAGAAGATCATTATTGAAAAATATTGGAGATGGGTACCCTTGTCTACTAATCTTGCTATACAAGGCCACTTGCACCTCACAAGAGAAACATGGAGAACATATTGCATGTAGTTTCTATGGATATAATTTTCTAGAAGGTCATATTTTCCTCAGTCTAATGTTCATTGTCTTGTTTATGGAAAGCTTTGCTACTTTTCATTATATGGCCTAGTTTGAGAAAAATAGATATAGCAATCGAAATTCTTACATAGCTAATGGATAGGAAAGAGATTTTGGTGGTTTTCGACTTATCAAAAATTAGATTTTGATTATTCAATAGTCTTTTAAGGGGTTTTGACATGCTTTAGATATGATGGCAATGCCAAATTGTCATAAATGTATTTATTAATTATTATAAAAACTATAGCAACCTCAAAGAGATAGCATAACACTATCTTTTAAATACACATAACTCCTACATATAGGAACCTCATACATGGATCTCAAGCTTCTATTGTGTGGGAGACTAGGCTCTATCATTGTTTCTCTCCATCTCTCAAAATTCTTTCTAAAGGTGTTAGTTTGTGTAACTTCCTTTATGAGAGGCCGATGGACAAGGAATCAGTTGATGATGACCTACTGGACACGCACACCTTTTCAAAATGTCTGGTGAACGAGAAATGTTTAGAGCAGTCTTGAGGCCATATTCGGCAGATGACATAGTCCACATACTTGAGAATGGACTACCAGAACGACTAATGGAGAAAGCTAGATTAAAAAGACTCTTCTTGAAGATCCAACCATATCAATTAATTGCAAGTCAACTGTATCGGGCGGGACAATATGGACTGTTAAGGAGATGTGTTTGCGAGCACAAAATATATGATGTACTCAAGGAAGCACATGGTGGAATAGCTAGAAGGTACTTCAGTTGGGGACATTACCGCATGTAAGGCGCTCCAGTTCCAATTGTGGTGGCCAACATTATTCCACGATGCAGCTATATTTGTAAAGCATTGTGATGAGTGCCAATGAACTATAGTTTCTACTTGTAATAAGGAAAAAATGGAGTTGACCCTAGTGATTGCATGCTAGCCATTTGAGAAATGGGGAATCAATTTCATTGGCCCAATTAGACCTGTAACTCAATACTCTTAAGCCAAATACATCGTTGTTGCCAACCACTGACTATCTCACCAAGTGGGCAAAAGCTCGAGCAACTTGCAAAAATGACGCAAGGACCACAACCAAATTTCTTTGGGAGCAAGTAATCTCACAATTCGGCTACCCCATAGAATTAGTTAGTAACCAAGGCACATACTTTATCAATGAAGTGATCGCTCACTTGTTATCCACCTTTCTAATAATCCATAGAAAGTCCTCTCCATACTATCCGCAAGCCAATGGTCAAGCAGAATCTACAAACAAGATCTTGGTGGTGGGTATTCTAATGAAAGTTGTCTCTGCCTCACGTGTTGAGAATCAGCAATCACACTCAAATAGCCTCTTTGTATGGAGTCTCAGGGTCAAGGATATGCAGGCTAACTTATCCCATATGCACAATGGTGCCTACTGCAGTTTCCTACTTTCCTATAAAGCATTGTACTTGCTTCCTTTCTTAATGCAATGATAGTACTCTTTTCATTTCAGTAAAGTGTCAATGTCATTGTCCACATACACAAGATTGTGTTTATGAGTCCAAGTCTCAATCTTGGAACCTAATTCACTTGTGTAACAAACAGTGTCCATTCCATCACGAGTCTACACTTCTCCTTCCATCCTCCATAGCTTCCGGTTATGTCATGCTCTAGATCCCGCATTTCTAACATGGTATCAGAGCCCAGTTGGGCATGGCATTGCTTCTCCAGCCTCTCTTGATTCTTCTGAACCTCCATCCAGCTCAGTGTCAGTGTATGACTTCTTTTCTCAACTCTACTCTCACAGAAGCTTCCATGGCAGCCATAGCCAGTAGCACCCTGTCAGATTGAACTGTTTATATCTCACTCCGCAGGTCAAATCTCTTGGAGCTTCCTTCTAGAAAAGTATTCCCCAACTCATAAAGCTTCCCTGTATCACATCAATCCAGGACATTGGACCATTTGGAGCTCAGCATTGTGAAAATCCCCAATCTCTGCTCTGTGTTTGCCATAGCCAGACAGGACCTACCTTGCTTGGAGCTTCCATAACTCTTCAACCAGGCCATTTCAGCCCACGATTTCTTCTGGAGAGTTGTTCCTCTGCTCAAGGCGCTTCATCCTGGCACAATAATCGATGACATTGCTGCTCCTTGGCTCCAGCATTGCAGAAATTCGTAGTTGCTGTCCAGATCTGCGCCGATTCTGTTCGTGGCTTCTGTGTGCGCCGTACAACCCGCGATCTGGACGATCTCCATGGGGCTTTGGTAGCCCATGACATAAGCTTCCTAGATATGTAAAAAGTTTTGAAAATGATGCACTGTAGCTCCTGCAATCAGCAAAAAACTAGGCCCCTATCTCAGAAACCCTAATTCCACCATAGCCAAAAGCTCCAAAATCTTGACATTTTTCACTGTTTCTCTCACTGAAGTTATCAACAGTGATTTTAATCACTGAACAATACTCTCTGAAGTTCGTTAAAGTACTGTCACTCAGATCTGAAGGCATCAGCATCAAATCAAGAAGGGGAAGATCACTTGGAGTAAAAGACTTTTGCAGATTTGGTATTCATTGACACTCAGTTAGTGCTTTTTAGCACTTGTGTCTCTCAATCAATTCTTCTGTTGCTCAAATCTAATAAATTCTGAAGTTGATTTGCTACTGTTCCCGTAAATCTAACATGGGCAAAGACTCTCCAAATGCTCGATTCAAAGGAGTCGGATTCCACACTTGGCAAACCCGCATCAAGCTCATCCTGATGAAGAAGGGTCTCTGGGCCATCACAAATGGCAAAAAGAAGAAACCTCGGGACGCGGACCTTGCAACTACTTGGCAAAAGAATGATGACAGAGCTCAGGCCATTATCAAACTGGAGCTAGACGACAGTTATATCCATCATGTGGATAACTGTGAGACCTCATAGGATACATGGAAAAGACTTGACACCCTGTTCGGTGCACAATCTAAATCATCAAAGTATGGTCTCCTAATTGAGTTCTTCAGGCTTGAAATGAAGTCCAGCACATCACTTGCCACACATCTTAATTACATGGAAGGACTCCTAACTCAACTTGCAGGAATAAACATTAAAATGGATGAAGATGTTTGCATCGGTGTTCTACTTAAGAGCTTGCCTCCTGAATATAATAATGTATCAACAACTTTAATCAACATGCCAAATCCTGAACTTGTTGATATCCAGGCATCACTGTTAGAAGAAGAAAAGAAGCTAAAAACTAAGGAAGAACCAAGTACCTCTAGAGATGAGCATGTATTATATGTTGGCAACAGGTACAAAGGCAAGAAAGATCAGCTCTTTTGTGACTTCTGCAAAAGGACCGGACACACCGAGAAGTTCTGCCACGCAAGAAAGAGATCCCAAAAGGCCTATCTAGTCGCAGTCAAAGAAGAAGAAGAAAATGAAGCAAAGGAAGAAGAAGATGAAGATGAAGACCACCAGGATCGGAAGGACAAGACTCATCAGTCCTTGTACTCTCATAATTCTGATAGACTGTTTTAATAGCCTTGTATTTTCCTTGCCCTAATGCTTCCTGCCATAAGCTTTGTAAACTCCTTATGTAACTTGGCATTACAGTCCCTGTACACTTTGTGAGGCCCCTGTTACAGCCTCTGGATGTTCACCATGTTTATGGTACCCACACTTAGCTTTTTCTGCAACAGCCTCTGGTGTATTGCCATGTCTGTGGTATGCCCACACTTTGCAGGTGGTTCTCATTACAGCCTCTACACACTTTGTGCCTTTACTAGTTGTGATTGAGGAGGGGTGTTGAGAATCAGCAATCACACTCAAACAGCCTCTTTGTATGGAGTCTCAGGGTCAAGGATATGCAGGCTAACTTATCCCATATGCACAATGGTGCCTACTGCAGTTTCCTACTTTCCTATAAAGCATTGTACTTGCTTCCTTTCTTAATGCAATGATAGTACTCTTTTCATTTTAGTAAAGTGTCAATGTCATTGTCCACATACACAAGATTGTGTTTATGAGTCCAAGTCTCAATCTTGGAACCTAATTCACTTGTGTAACAAACAGTGTCCATTCCATCATGAGTCTACACTTCTCCTTCCATCCTCCATAGCTTCCGGTTATGTCATGCTCTAGATCCCGCATTTCTAACATCATGCAGTGACTGGGACAACAAACTTATGGCAACTTTATGGGCATACCGAACAACATACAAAACAACCGTGGGATAGACTCCATTCAAGATGACCTATGGAATTAAAGATGTTTTGCCAATGGAATTCTTGTTCCCAGCTTGAGGATAGTAGCACAAGAATGATGGGAGGGCCAAGAAACATGTACAAATCACCTAATGGAGCTAGAACGCCTCTTTGAAACTTGTCTCCTTACAACTCACATTCTAATTTGTGAAAACGCACACCGCAAGAGTTGGTTTGACAAATATGTCAAGCAACAAGACTTTGGGCATGGAGATTTAGTCTTGCTATATTCTGTCAAAGGACACAAGTAGAATATAAATTTTAGGAGATTGGGACCCTTCAAGGTTCATAGTACTGTTAATAGAATGGGGAATGTGAAACTAGAAACGTTAGAGGGTCAAGGTATAGGTTTCTTCAACAAAAGCCGCATCAAAAAGTACTACTCTCCATCATATCCACTTCATGAACCTTTGATAATGGACCCACCATCAAATGTGAGGACAGAGATCGAGGATGCAGATGAGGAAGCAATAGCATAAGCCTACTTGTGGATCACCATGACCTCCCAAAAGATATTCAGCCTTGATGTGCTAATTGACGGGGGAGCCAATACCAATATCTTAATGCATGAACACTAGACCACATTAGGTCAACCCCAATTGCAACAAACCAATGTGAAATTGAGCCCATTCGGGGGCAATCCTACCTACTCTTAGGAAAATGAAAATTGATGGTTTCTATTGAGATTGAGAGTCTACCCCTGATTTTCTACGTGCTACCCAACAAGCAAAGTTTTGGCAAGGAAACCATGTTCGAACGAGCATTCAAAAAAAATGTTCATTGCAATGTAGACTATGACTTGCAACGCATCCACCACCTTGCCATTGGGCATGCTAGAATTATAATGGCTTTCAACAAGAGCGCCACAATTATCCCAAAACCTGTAGTGCTACCAACAGCTAAACCTAGTGTCCATCCTAAGGAGGGGAGTGATACATTTCGACGTGCTCCAATGGTACCTACACAGTCGCATTAGGAAACCAAGGTCCAAACACTCAAGTGGGTTCCTAAGCATAAAGCACAGTCTTACAAACGTCAAACATTGGGAATGCATAGTTTCCATGCCTCATGCTCTAGGCCTAAATGATGGGGTTGGAACTCCCATAGTGCACATGTGATTGAGTAGCATTGGGTTTGGAAAGCCCTACTGTGTGAGCCCAAGGGTATTATGAGGGTAACACTTCACTGTGGTTGCCCAAACTTGCAAATGCTAAGTCAAATCCTGAATCTAAGGCCCCACAAACCAAGCTTCCATAATGTCAATTGGAACATGGGAAGAGCAGAACTAAAATGGAGGGTGCTCAATCCTTGAGTGCTCAAATGGTCTATCAACCCAAAATTCAACCAAGAGTCCATGAGCAATCGAAAAGGCCCTGCCTAAAGGCCCTAAGATAATCACCAAGAACCTTAACACCTACACATCCAATTGAGTTGCAAACCTCACAATCTGAGCCTGCCACACCCTACCAATGATGGAATTAGCCTAGCCAATATCCCAGATTCCACCATTCGGTTGAAGGCTAAAATGATCCGTATAGTGTTTTCAAGCCAAAGATACAATGCTCTTATGAGTAGAATCAGCATATCCTTGCTGGAAAGCCTTGCAACAACCCAATGCCTTGGACAAGCTGAATTGGAACACCTATGTTTGGAAAACAATACAGGCCTCAGCAAAGGTGCTGTCAAGATTGTGGGAGAGAAGGAAGGAGTCTCACTTATAGCTTTCTTGCTTGCACAATGGGGGAATACACAGAGAGGTGGAGGCTGAAAACAGTTTTCCTCTTCTTAGTTGTGTAAGCCAAAAAGAACTCTAGTACATATAAATAGAAGAACCCTATATATGGGTCTCAAACCAAACTCAAATAACTAAGGTGGCATACTAACTGAGCCACGAACTAGAGTAGATAAGGATAGCTGTCATCTAGCTATTATTCATGGGCGGTGTACCAACCGCATGTGCAACTAACAAGTCGGTGACATAAATGCACAACGGTCACCCTGGCATATCATGAGTGGAGCTCGATATCTCAACACTCCCCCTCAAGCTCAATCCCAATTCTCGCACCTCAAGCAGGTCTCTGAATTTGCGTAGCTTCTTTGTGCCCAATGCCTTCGTAAATATGTCAGCTACCTGATCCTCTGTGTTGACATAAACTAGATCAATAAGACCTAGTAAAACCCTCTCCCGCACATAGTGATAATGCACCTCAATGTGCTTTGTTCTAGCATGATAGACTGGGTTATTTGCCAAGTGTATACTACTCATGTTGTCACAATAAATGACAATTGGCCCATCTGTAGGCTAATTCATATCACAAAGTAGCTTATGCAACCAAGCTACCTCACATGCAGCCATTGCTACGCCCCTGTACTCAGCCTCTGTGCTCGACAAGGCAACTGTAGGTTGTTTCTTGCTGCTCCAAGTGACTGCAGCACTCCCAAAAGAGAACACATATCCACTAGTAGATCGTCTATCAGAAATACTACCAGCCCAATCAGCATCAGTGTATCCATGCAACTGTATCTGAACCCCAGTCTCATAAAGTAGTCCATACTGCAATGTGGACTTCACATACCTGAGTATGCATCTAGCCGCATCCAAATGCGGTTTCCTTGGAGCCTGCATAAACTGACTTACCAATCCAACAACATAGCTCAAATATGGCCTGGTAATAGTCATATAAATCAAACTTTCTACTATGCGTCTGTACATAGTAGGGTCTTCTAGAAGCTCACCTACATCTACGCTCAGCTTCACATTCTGCTCCAAAGGAACTGAAATAGGCTTACAGCCCGTCATCCCATATTTGGACAGCATGTCCAATCCATACTGCCTCTGCAAGAGCCGTATCCCACCTGGTGATCTAATCACCTCAATGCCCAAGAAATAACGCAGCTCTCCCAAATCCTTCATCTCAAACTTCTGCTTCAATAGCATTTTCACATAAAGGATATCTTCATCACTATCACCTGTGATAATCAAATCATCAACATAAATAACAAGCAACATAATACATTTCTTTGTTTTTCTCACATAAAGTGAGAAATCTGCCTTGGAAATTTGAAAGCCAATAGTGACAAGATACTGTCCTATCTTGTCAGACCATGCTCTAGGTGCTTGCTTCAAGCCATACAAGGCTTTCTTCAACCTGCAAACAAACTCAGGATGAACATCATGCACATAACCTGGTGGCTGCTCCATATAGACCTCTTCTTGCAAATCACCATGCAAGAAGGCATTCTTTACATCCATCTGATGTAAAGACCATTCCTTTGATGCAACCATAGCAATGACTGCTCTTACGGTTGCCATCCTTGCAACCGGACTGAATGTTTCTTCATAATCAATGCCATATGTTTGTGCATACCCCTTGACTACTAATCTTGCCTTATATCTATTCACATAACCATCTGCATTGTGTTTCACCTTATAAACCCATTTACAACCAATTGCATGCTTATCTTTAGGCAAAGGTACCAATTCTTATGTAGCATTTGCTTCCAAGGCATCCATTTCTTCATCCATGGCTTTCTCCCATTTTTCTTTTCCCATGGCTTGCTCAAAAGAAGTGGGTTCTGGTTCCTGTATCACTTTGACCATATAGGCATAGTGAATGGCTGTAAATCCATCATATTTCAGCCTATCCATAGGATACCTAGCTTTGGTAGACCTGCGCAAAGTAGATTCACTCCCAAGTGCTCTCAAAACATCCTTGGTCTTTCTTACTCCAGGTGTAACAATAGAAGGAATACCCAACTCATCATCCATGCTCTGTTCTGAGCCATTGGATTCACCATCCACATAAGAGTGACCTGCATTCACATCAAACATGGGCTGATCTACCTTCTCTTTTCCTTTTCGTGATACCTGAATACCACTATCTGCATTGCTTTGAGAAGATTCTCCTGATCTCAATCTGCCTGTCCATGGTGAAGAATGTGAACCACTGCTAGAAGACGTTCCAGGTCCACTAATATTTTGTGACTGCTGCTGTGAATTCTGTGCAGCATTACCATTTTGTGCATCTACATCATCAATCACATTTACTAGTTTATACCAGCTACTCATCTCATAAAAAACAACATCTCTACTCACTGTAAATTTACGAGTAGAAGGGTTATAGCATCTGTACCCTTTCTGTTGTAGAGAGTAACCAATAAAGATGCACTTCTCAGCTTTTGGATCCAACTTGGATCTCAACTCATCTTGCACATGAACATAGGCAATGCATCCAAAAATCTTCAAATGAGAAATATCTGGTTTCCTACCAGTATACCTCTCCTCTGGAGTCATCCCATGTATTGCTGCAGTGGGAGTCTTGTTCATTATGTAGACTGCTGTAGCAACTGCTTCAGCCCAGTAAAAATGTGGCAAGTCTTTTTCATTGAGCATGGCACGAGATACCTCTCCAATATGCCTATTTTTCATTTCTGCAATTCCATTTTGTTGTGGGGTATGACTGCATGAATATTTCTGCTTTATGCCATGCTCCTGCAGGAACCTTGCAAACTCATTTGAGAGGTACTCTCCCCCTCCATCTGACCTTAGGCATTTTATTTGCAGACCTATTTCTTTTTCAACCATAGCTTTAAGAGTTTTGAAATGCCCAAAAACTTCACTTTTCTTTTTCATAAAATACACCCAAACTTTTCTGCTATAGTCATCAATGCAAGTGATAAAATAATGACAGCCTCCAAGATATGCAACTTTAGTAGTCCATACATCAGAGTGGATTAATTCTAATGGCTTCTTACTCTCTTGAACATATCTAGGAAATGGTTTCCTTGCCTGTTTTCCAAATTGATAGGCTTCACATACCTTATACATTTCTGCAACCTTGAATTTAGGCAATCCTGCAACAATATTTTGGGCCTGCATTGATTTAAGTCGCTGTACATTAACATGACCAATGCGTTTATGCCAGATATCAATATCTGCAACTACACGGGTCCCATGTGCAAACATTGCTATACTCAATTCAGACATGTCTGCATCCAACGTAAACATTCTGCCCTTCTTCTTTCCTTTTGCTATCAAGCGACCTTTATTTTTCATATCCTCAACAAAGCATCCATGAGGATTAAATCTGACCTGCAAGCCCTACTCAACCATTTGACCAACAGAAACTAGATTCTTGGTGATATTCGGGACGTGAAATACATCGGACAGGTATTTCTTTTTCCCATCTTGCATAGACAAATGAATTTTTCCAATCTGCACAATAGGATGTGCAGTATCATCACCAGTCTCCACAAATCCTGGTTTTTCCATTTTCCTTGCATCCTCCATCCATTCTGCATGACCTGTCATGTGGTTTGATACACCTGAGTCAACATACCATACATCGTTGCTTTCTTCTGCACTTGTCACAGAATTGTTCATGTGCTGCACCATAAACAAATGCTCATTTCTGTCATCACCCTGTCTACTAGAAGATGCATAATTCCCTTATTGCAATTTTCCATTCATGATGTCATTCTGCTTTTTATAGCAGTCCTTAACCATATGACACATTTTACCACAGTAGTAGCATTCAACATTGCTATTTGCATTTTGGCCTCTTTGCCATCCACCACAACCTCTTTGGCTCCCCCTGCCTCTAGAGTTACCAGTCCTCCTCCATAGGACTGGTTTTCTTGAGTTTGCTGCATATTCTAATTTCTACCACGGCCTCCAGATCGGCCTCCTCTACCTCTACCTCTGCCTCTTCCAGCATTTGAGTAGAAGACAGCTTCTTTTGAAGTTCCTCCTGAAGAAGATGCACCACCATTTCTCTGCTCCTCAGAAATTAGAAGAGCAATCAACTCCTCAAAATCAGGAAATCTTTCACGGATGGAAATGGATGTTTGGAACTGTGCATAATCCTTTCCTAGACCATTCAAGGTCACAGAAACTAAATCATATTCTTCCAATGGTGACCCAATGGAAGCAAGTGCATCTGTAATCTTCTTCACCTTCATGTGGTAGTCATTGATACTCATATTTTCTCTTTGCACATTATGCAACTCTTGCTTGAGCTGCATTTTCCTGGCTTGCGTATTTGTGCTATACATTTTTGACAAAGTATCCCACGCCTCCTTTGGCGTACTTGCATCTTGAATATGCACAATCATAGAGTCTGAAATGCTGATAGACAGCCAGTACGTAACTTTCCTGGCTCTCTCATGCCATGCTTTAAATGCCTGCATTTGTTGTTGATTGGGAACATCAGGAAGAACTGGTTCTTCTTCATTTCCTGCAACAAATTCCCAATATCCTTTTCCCATAAGGAAATTTGTCATTCTAAACTTCCATGCTTGGAAGTTGTTCTTGTCAAGCTTTTCAGTGACAATCTGTGAAAGAGAATCAGACGCCATTACAGAACACTGCAAAAAATTCTGTCACTGCAAAGAACACAGCTTCAGCCTCACAAGGGCAAATCTGCAAAACTGACAAAAGTGGTATTTGACCACACAGTCACTTCCTAGTGACGATTTTTCATCAACAAGCAACAAGGATGATTCTGTAACTTTCAATGTCTCTGTGCACAAGCATACGATGCAATTTTTACAGTAACTTTTCACTGACTTATAGAATAGTGGTCACACAGCATAAAATAGGGTCTTTTCCTGAGTGCGTGCAGAAAACTTTCACCTCCAAAACAAGCCCCGAAATGGCCCCAAATAAAAAAAATAGGGTCACCATGGGCTAAAGCCCTCACCCACAGCATATACTGCCCTCTTGCTTCACCGCGAAGGGCGTCTCAACCTGAGACAATGCACTCTTGCAATTTCCGGTTGTGCTACCTGTAGAGATTTGCTCCCAAAACAGAAAATGAAAGCAACACTGCTCCCCTTACCAGAACACTGTGAACTTGGTTTGCTTTCTTGAGCTCCTTACCACGAACAAGGCTCTGATACCATGTCAAGATTGTGGGAGAGAAGGAAGGAGTCTCACTTGTAGCTTTCTTGCTTGCACAATGGGAGAATACACACAGAGGTGGAGGTTGAAAACAGTTTTCCTCTTCTTAGTTGTGTAAGCCAAAAAGAACTCTAGTACATATAAATAGAAGAACCCTATATATGGGTCTCAAACCAAACTCAAATAACTAAGGTGGCATACTAACTGAGCCACGAACTAGAGTAGATAAGGATAGTTGTCATCTAGCTATTATTCATGGGCGGTGTACCAACCGCATCTGCAACTAACAAGTTGGTGACATAAATGCACAACGGTCACCGTGGCATATCACGAGTGGAGCTCGATATCTCAACAGGTGCTAGCCACAATACCAAGGATGGAAAGAGGAGAGTCCCTGGCTACTAGTGCAGAGTCCGAAAAGAAAAAACCTACCTCCAAGTCCTCAACCATAGGTTTTCGGGGACTATTGATAGCCATTATCTAGGAGGCTCTAGAGGAGAAGAGAAGTGGTAGAGGAAACCTTGAAGCCATCACCAATTCACTTGGAGCTGTCACCAATCCATGATGACCGTTGTTCTCCCACCCCAGCAAGCTCAACCATCTTGATCTCAGCAAGAGTATAGGAGGGAGAAGAAACCCATAGAGAGCAGCAATACAAAACTACAAAAATCACTAACGAAAAGAAGACTGTTCAACCACCTCACCTACACGAAGCCTCAAGCGAGAGAACAGTTAGTGAGCAAAAAGGCTTAGAACTCTCAAGCCAAGGGGGAAGAAGGAAGATTAGTCTCAAAATCCCCATTCGGAAGACCCGCTCCACCATTGAGGAAAACAAAGATCTGTAAAGGGTGGAGGAGGATTCAAAGAGGTTAAAAGAAGAGTGTAGAAAGAGGCAAGAAGAGGAGGAAGAAAGACTAAGAAGACAAGAAGAAGAGAAGATTGCCCTTGCCATTCTGAGATCAGTGGAGCAACCCTCCCGATCTCTCAAGAATTGGCAATGATGAGCCTAGCACAGGAGGACATGCCAAGCATAAGCACAATAGTGAAGAAAGCTGGACCAAGACCAGTGGTGGAAGTCAGGGGTAAAGCCCCATTACACCCAATCCCACCAATCTTGACCACACCAACCATTACCCCAACATAAGGTACTGTGAAAGGGGTAGTTAATGAAAGCAATCTCATGGCTTGCGTGAAGTATTTAGTTAGCAAAGTGTAAAAAATTGCACTTGCACCCAGTGCAAGAGCCCCTCTTACAGGAACCAAGAGACTAACAGTAGAAGCTGATGTAGAGTTACACTAAGGGCCAAAGGTATCCCACTTAGAAGTATCAACCACTTTGGTACCTTCAACCATGTGCCATGATGAGAATCAAGATAAATTGGTGAAATAATTTCAAAGAAAACTCCACAAGGCAACTGAAGATAAGAAGGTCACACTTGCAGAGCTCAAAAAAGAAAAGGATGCATTTGCAGACTATAGGATGGAGCAAGCAAGAGTGATGATGATCATTAATAGGGAGATGATCTCATTAAAAGAGGCCTTAAAGGAAAGAGAGGGAGAGGAGAGCCTCAAGGAGTTGTATGATGAAGAGAGGGAGACCCGCATCTCCTTGGAAAATATGTGTGCCTTCAACCCTCGCAAAAATAAATGCCTAGATTTGGAAACAAAATAGCGATGCAAATAACAACGGTGCTCAGACGAAAAAACACGGGCCGAAACTTGAGCGCGTTATTTTGCACGAACAAATGAAAGAGAGAGCTAAAGGGAGAGAGAACTCCACCTTGCATTTGAGAGGAAGAGGGAGAGAAAGAGAGAAAGAGGGAGAAGGAAAGCTTCTCGCCACCATCGCCACCATTCGCAAAGAAGAGGAGGAAGTGTACGGAGGGCGAAGAGGAGCCGCCGTCATGAAGAGGAGCCGCCGAATCCATCCTCGGGCCTTTACGGTGAGTGCATTATTCCTTCTTGCTTTGTTTTTTTTTCTCTCTTTTTCTTTTACTTGTTTTTGTTAAAAATCATGTGTATTGAGAGAGGGAGAGGAAATGAGAGAGGGAGAGGAAGAGAGAAAAGGAAAGAAGGAACGACAGGGAGAGTGAGAAAACATTAAACATAATAGGGAAAGAGAGAAAGAGAGGGAGAGAGAGAGGGAGGGAGATGTTGTTGTTGTTTTATTTATTCTTTTCTTTTTTTATTGTTTGTTATTGTGGTAGTTGTGGTAGTGGTAGTGGTAGTGGTAGTGGTAGTGGTAGTGGTAGTGGTAGTGGTAGTGGTAGTGGTAGTGGTAGTGGTAGGGGTAGGGGTAGCGGTAGCAGTAGTGGTAGTTGTTGTTGTTTTATTTCTTATTTTCTTTTTTTATTGTTTGTTATTGTGGTAGTCGTGGTAGTGGTAGTGGTAGTGGTAGTGGTAGTGGTAGTGGTAGTGGTAGTGGTAGTGGTAGCGGTAGCGGTAGCGGTAGCGGTAGTGGTAGGGGTAGTGGTAGTGGTAGTGGTAGTGGTAGTGGTAGCGGTAGCAGTAGTGGTAGTTGTTTCTTAATTTCTTATTTTCTTGTTTGTTTTTTTTTGTGGTTGTCATAGTAGTGGTAGCAGTAGCGGTAGTGGTAGGGATAGCGGTAGTGGTAGCGGTAGTTATTATTTAATTTCTTATTTTCTTGTTTGTTGTTGTTGTGGTAGTCGTAGTAGTAGTAGTGGTAGTGGTAGTGACAGTAGTAGTTGTAATTTAATTTCTTCTCTTTTAGTTTATTTTTGTTGTGGTAGTAGTCGTAGTCGTAGTCATAGTCGTAGTCGTGGTTGTAGTCGTCATAGTCGTGATTGTAGTAGTAGTACTAGTAGTAGTAATAGTAGTTTTCTTGTTTGTTGTTATTGTAGTAGTAGTAGTTTTTTTTTCTTTTCTTATTTATTATTTTTCAGTTTTCTTGTTTTTTGTTGTTGTTGTTGTAGTAGTAGTTTTTTCTTCTTTTCTTCTTTGTTATTATTGTAGTAGTAGCAATAGCAGTAGCAGTAAGTAGCAGTTGTTGTTTTTGTTTTTTCTTATTTTCTTTTTTATTGTAGTGGTAGTGGTTTGTTCTTATGGTAGTCATAGTCGTAGTCATGGTTGTAATAGTAGCAGCAGCAGTAGTAGTTTTCTTGTTTGTTGTTGTTGTAGTAGTAGTAGTATTTTTTCTTTTCTTGTTTATTATTGTTTAGTTTTCTTGTTCTTTGTTGTTGTAATAGTGGTAGTAGTAGTAGTTTTGTCTTCTTTTCTTGTTTGTTGTTGTAGTAGTAGTAGTTTTTTCTTCTTTTCTTGTTTGTAGCAGCAGCAGCAGCAGTAGTAGTAGTAGTAGTTGTTGTTGTTGTTGTAGTTGTTGTTGTTATTGTTGTTGTTGATTTTTCTTCTATTCTTATTGATTGTAGTGGTAGTGGTAGTAGTAGTAGAGAGAGAGAGAGAGTTGTTGTGGTAGTTGTAGTTGTGGTTGTAGTCGTGATTGTAGTAGTAGTACTAGTAGTAGTAATAGTAGTTTTCTTGTTTATTGTTGTTGTAGTAGTAGTAGTTTTTTTTTTCTTTTCTTGTTTATTGTTGTTTAGTTTTTTTTTTTTTTTTGTAGTAGTAGTTTTTTATTCTTTTCTTGTTTGTCGTTATTGTAGTAGTAGTAGTTGTTGTTTTTTCTTCTTTTCTTGTTTATTATAGTGGTAGTGGTAGTGGTAGTGGTCGTAGACATAGTCATAGTCGTGGTGGTTGTAGTAGTAGTAGTGGTTTTCTTGTTTGTTGTAGTAGTAGTAGTAGTTTTTTCTTCTTTTCTTGTTTGTTGTTATTGTAGTAGTAGTAGTAGTTGTTGCTGTTGTTTTTTCTTCTTTTCTTGTTTGTTGTTATTGTTGTAGTAGTAGTAATAGTTGTTGTTTTTTCTTCTTTTCTTGTTTATTATAGTGGTAGTGGTAGTGGTAGTGCTTTGTCGTAGTCGTAGTCGTCATAGTCGTGGTTGTAGTAGTAGTAGTGGTTTTCTTGTTTTTTTTTGTTGTTGTTGTTGAAGTAATAGTTTTTTTTGTTTTCTTGTTTAGCCTTCTTGTTTGTTGTTGTTGTAGTAGTAGTAGTAGTAGTAGTAGTAGTTGTTGTTGTTGTTGTTTTTTTTTTTCTTCTTCTTCTTCTTTTTCTTCTTCTTCTTTTCTTGTTTATTGTAGTGGTAGTGGTAGTGGTAGTGGTAGAGAGAGAGAGAGATGTTTTGTTAAAGGAAATGAGAGAGGGAGAGGAAGAGAAAAAGGAAGAAGGAACGAGAGAGAGGGAATAAACATAAAACATAATAAAGAAAGAGAACAAGAGAGAGAGATGGAAGGAGAGGAGAGAATGAATGGATAAAAAACAAAGAGAGAGTGGTGGCGAGGTTCGGTGCAATACCACAAGACGGGAAACACTCTGACATACGTTAATTTGTGGGTGAATGGAGACTTTACATGCGTTAATTTTTGTTGAGTTACAAGAGAAGAAATCCCTTCTCAAACAATTTAAGAAAGAAAAAGAGGATGATAACAAAAACAAATTGTTTATCATAACATAGACAAAATGGAAAACGATGAAGGTCGTGATGTTCAAGATCGTGAGGTGTATCTTACTCAGTGTGTCCCATGTCCTTGCTCTCAATGTAAGGTGACAATTAGATGAAAACGTCGATTGTCTATAGAACATGTACGACGCTTTGACGAGTTTCAATCTGAGATCATTGATCAGGTGATCTTAGATTTTGAGTAAACGGTAAGAAAAGTTTATATCAATCATGCATTGTATTTGCAAGCTAATTGAATACCATATACAAAAAGATTGGGTGTGGCTGGCAAATTTTCTATCCACGGAGGTGACGTATTGTCCCAAGGAGGAGTGCACCCTTTGCGGCCAGTTAGAAGAGTTCGTGGGCATGCGATGGATGGAGTGTCTGAGCCAATCCACCACTTGGAAGGTACTACCCAATTTGTACCGTCAATACCGGAGGAGACATGCAGCCTTCGAGACTTACTTGTATTCTTGGAGCTTGAGATGGAGGCAATGATCGATGCATTGATGCCCATGGATGTCGAGACTTCTGATCCGCTTAGAGAGGAAGCATCCATACCATTATATGATGGGTGCCGAGTATCTCACCTGAAGACACTGCTTGCACTCCTAAGTGTGCAAGCAAAATACGAGTGGAGCGATGTGAGTGTGATCGAGTTGATCAAGTGCCTTGTACGTACGCTTCGTTGATTTCTTTTTGGCACTATCATTAAAAATATTTGTTCTTTTTCAAGGTATTTTATGATTTTTTTCAGGTTACTGAAGTATCATATATTACCACTTGCAAATACCATGCCTGAATCTCGTGATGATGCACGACATGTTTTACGAAAGCTTGGCATAGACTACAACAACATCCATGCATGTATCAACGATTGCATACTGTTTTCAGGAGAATACAAGACCATGGAGACATGTCCAAAGCTCACAGTTATTGATAGGACTTGCAAGGGCAAACCATCCCTCAAAAAGTTCTTAGACACTTTTCGCTTATCCCCTGCATAAACCACATGTTTTGTATGTCCGGCATGGCGAGCTTGAAAATGCGGCATGCGCAGAATAGGTCCAAAGATGGAGTTCAAAAAATATCAGTGGATTCACGCATATGGAGCCACATTGACTCTACCTTCCCAAGCTTTGCCCGAGAGCCAATGAATCTTCGGCTTGGTCTTGCAACGGATGGTGTGAACCCATTTGGTTTGCGCTCAGCTTCTTACAGTGTGTGGCCTATAGTCCTTGTCAACTACAATATCCCTCATGGCTTTCTACGAAGAAAGGACATCTCATCCTTAGCGCCCCTACAAAGTCAAAAATATGGACATGTATCTTCGTCCGTTAGTCGATGAGCTTAAGATTTTGTGGGAGGAGGGGGCCACCATGCAAGATATGAGCAAGTGCGATGGTCGACAGTCCGCCAATATTCAAGCCATTCTCATGTGGACGATGCATGACTTTTCGGGATTCGAAAAGTGCTCAGGTAAGTAGGCTTCCGTTCTCGTTGGTAATATCTATCATAGCTCATTCAAGTTTTTATTCACTGGATAGAGGTGTTGGGACAGGTCTGGTTATCTCAGGTTATTATGCATGTCCATTGTGCAGGCCACAGTTAGACTCCCGAAGGTCATGAACCATGAAGAAGATGGTATATCAAGGACACGTTGCTTTCTTGGTAGAGGATCATGAACTCAGGGAAGGTTTTCTTGGATGACCTCCAGCACGTATGAATGCCCAAAGTTGGTACAAGTTGAAAATGGTCCACACAGAGTCACATCTAAAAGGAATGCGACGGTTCTCAGTTTTCTACGAGTTGCCATATTAGACCCACTTACAGATCAACCACTTGTTGGATCCCATGCATATTTTCAAGAACGTGGGTAGCTTGCTATGGGACCACATCACAGGAAAGAGAGACACTATAGGGGCACGAATGGATTTGAAGGAGGTAGGCATGATGGAGGCGCTTTGGCCGCAGTCGAGTGCTGGCAGTTTGTACTACCGATCGAGTACCGATCGCGATCATAGAATGCCTTACTCCAGAAATACGCATGGCAATTTATAGGTTGTCAACTTTAGTGCAATGGATCTCACAGGAGATTAAGACATCCTCTATTGAATCTGCGAGGCGGGGAGCAGTGGAGATGGTCTGTCTCTTTGAAAAATACCTGCCTACAAGCATGCTCACGATACAAATTCACCTTTTTGTGCATCTTGTAGATGAAGTGCAGATTGCTGGACTTGTCCATACGCAATGGATGTTCTTCTTGGAGCGCTTCATGAAAACCGTGAAAGGATTTGTGTGACAACGAGCTCGGTCAGAAGGTAGCATAGCTGAAGGTTGGTTGGTGTCTAAGGTGCTAGTGTATATTTCACAATGGCTACCAACGGTGGATTCAGACAATAGTATGTTATGGTCGTTGAAGGACGATGATAGACTGATCAGAGATGTGGTGGTTGGAAATGGGATAGAAAAAAAAAAGATGTTGCAATGGAGGAGAAAGTGAATTGCTTTTATATGTTGCACCATGCCTCCATGGAGACATGGATCGCTAGGTACTAGCAAGCTAGGAAAGATCGAGAGGAAGTGCGATTTGAATTTCGAAGTAGTATGCACCATCGGCCGATTCGATATCCCGAGGACATGGAGAAGATGCCGCCATTTATATCAATGCGATGGTTGCATGGAGCTTTGATTGCAGCGTCTCGCGAAGGGGCGGAGGTCTCAATCAAGGAGTGGGAATTCTCGAGGGGATGTAGTCCAAAGGTGATGACGTGTTTAGGGTTTGTCGTATCTATATTTTATATGCGACAACTAATTGAGTGTTTCAATGTATAGTAGAAAATATATAGTGCAGTGTGGTCGCGCGGACAACATTTCCGTGTGGAGTGTATTGACAAAATGCGCTCCATAATAGATTGTGGTATCATGGCAAGGTTCGAGCAAGAGAGCTGGCGACAAGCAACGGATCCAAACATGGTTATAGATGAGATGGAGTATTTTGGGAACTTGCAAAGTATTGTCACGGTGGATTACCATAGCTTCTCCATGATCCTATTCGATGTGCAGTGGTTCAAAGTGGTACATACTTGAAGGAGCTGGAGTAACAATTGGATGAGATCGGATCTGGATTTCTCAAAATAGATTCCGAAAAAAAATGGACGGATTTGTGCGACAGATTTGTGCTGCCGGCCCATTGTGAACAGGTGCATGAACTCATGTGTTTTTTAATTGTATTATGACATGGTATATGCCACAATAGTTAAATCTCTCTTGTACATGATTGTGAACATGTAATTTTCTATCCAAATCCCTGACAACCTTGATGGTGGTATGTTATACCTTCAGCTCCCTGAAATGCGAGAGTATATGATCAAAGTGATGTTCCGAGCATAGATGAGGATAATATACAAATAGAGGGGTCGATATTGCAAGGGGTGGAGGCCACCAAAAGCTTGAAGAATGTCGAGGAGCCAGCATCGGGTAACAATGATGGAAATACAGGAGTCCAAGAATTCTTTGAGAATGAGGTGGACTCATTCTTTTGTGGTGACATGTTTATCGACCTTCCAGTGTATGCGGAGTTATGTCAAGAGATTGACATGGGACCATAGGATACTTCATACTTCGAGTATCCACCTACTCAATTCGTTGATGAATCACTTATAAGGGTACATGAGTCGAGGGATGAGCAATGAGGAGCTGCAGGAGATCTTCATGCGTATGTCTCCAGATCACATGGCAAGATTCAAAGACGTGGCGGACCAGGAGCTTTCTCGGACACCATCAGGCCGCTCTATTAGATCTACTTCAGTCCAATCTGATGCTTCAGTTTCTAGTAGACGAGGTTGATGCTCCAGACTTGGGCCAGTCAGAGGGAGTGGTTTAGGGGGATGCTGCAGAGATCTAGATGTAGTGAGCCGCAGTAGGCTTGGAATACATGTGCTACTCCTCACTCTCGTGGCGGTTCGAGAGAGCATGGATCAGGTGGTTGCTGTGGAGGCATGGACATGATGTCTCTGTCTCGTTGTTCTGCTAGAGTTGTGTCATCTCTGAGATTTGTCACACCTGTGGGGACGTCTACTCCACTCACTCTGGCTTTTGCTTAGATGTCCGTAGTTGGCATCCCTATGGGTGCTACTCCGATAGATACTACCTCGGTAAGTACACTAGATGTACATGGATCTCTTGGATATTCCCAGGAGTGTGATCACAGGTGGGAGAGTACCCATCTTAGGCATACCCCAAAGGGGTATGCCTACCTTATAGATGATAGGTCAGAAGCCACCATCATGACTGATGAGGGGAGGACGGTGATGGCTCGCATGAGTGAGTTGTGCCAACAAGTTTTTCAGCACAGCGTCTTGGATCATTGGAAGAACATACTGGAGGGGAGCAAGGACTACATAATAGCATCCTTGCATGACAAGTTTCTAGTACCAGCCGCAACAGATAGGTTTTCTATAGGCTAGATGATGAAGTGTATGCGTACTTATATATCACACAAACAATCAGACACATGCAAAGCACTCAAGAGTGGGGTGCTTTGAAAGCCCGAGTGGCTAGACACGGATGACTGGCGCTGACTCAGGGAGGAGGCTACAGATTCTCCACCCAGGACGTTGGAGATAGCAGAGCGAGGCGGCGAGGATACGACTAGAGGCCAAAGTGGTGCATCATCTTGGGAGTGGCAGCTACAAGACATATTTGGAGGACTTTGTAAGATTTTCTTTTGTTTTTCTTGCTTTTTTTTTTGCAATATCCTTTGTACTGACAATTGTGTTTCTAATAGTTTTATTTTGTTTTCTTTGCAGCACTCCATTACAAATCGCGATTCCACTAGCCTTGAGACTCGATATGCAGAGAGATACGGTCTCACTGCATTGATCGATCGATTGTATGGACGCGGCGGCCCTGTAAGTCACTCATCTTTCTCGTCTGTAGTTACCATGTTTAATTAAAATGCATTATTATATGGTGGAATGATGTGTAGTTGTTTCTTTTTTTGCAGAGTTCATTTGATACTCCTTTGTAGCGGGACGAGGTTTCGGATGGCGATGATGTATAGCTTGCCCTTGGATCCTTGGAGCTCACACACCCTTCTTTTTTGGTTACATGATCTGTGTAGATATTTTCTATGTAGTAGTAGTATCTTGCCATGATTGTACTGGTTGCTTTCATTATGCGATCGTGTATTTATTTCATGTATCAATGTTATTACTTAAGTACACTTTGTCTTTATTTACACGAGCATTATACACATTTCTGAAACTATTTTGTATGGCCCAAATAAAGCACATAGTGCTATATGTCTGCCCTGTCACAATTTTTTTTTCCTTGTTATCGTCGCTATTAGCGTCACAAATTTACTGCATGCGTCGCTATTAGCATCGTAAAATGTATCACAAAGCGTCATTATCAGCGTCGCTAATAATGAATAACTTAGTTTGGCATGACGACATTGGGAATTTTTTCTTTGCTTACACTTACATTTGCCACACTCGATATTCCATTGGTAGTGGCAACTCTGACAAACTTGTATCTCTTGTAATACCCGTTCTTTGACCAGTTGCAATGGTTCTCATGGCCTTCCCACCCACAAATTAACTTATGTCGGAGTGTTTCCCGTCTTGTGGTATTGCACCGGACCTCACCACCACTCTCTCTTTCTTTTTTATCCATTCATTCTCTCATCTCCTTCCATCTCTCTCTCTTTTTCTCTTTCTTTATTATGTTGTATGTTTATTCCCTCTCTCTCGTTCATTCTTCCTTTTTATCTTCCTCTCCCTCTATCATTTCCTTTAACAAAACATCTCTCTCTCTCTCTACCACTACCACTACCACTACCACTACTACTACCACTACCACCACCACCACAATAAACAAGAAAAGAAGAAATACCACCACCACCACCACCACCACCACCACCACTACTACTACTACTACTACAAACAAGAAAAGAAGAAAAAACTACTACTACTACCACAACTATAACAATAACAATAAACAAGAAAACTAAATAACAATAAACAAGAAAGCAAAAAAACTATTACTACTACTACAAACAAGAAAAGAAGAAAAAAATACTACTACTACCACAACTATAACAATAACAACAAACAAGAAAACTAAATAACAATAAACAAGAAAGCAAAAAAACTATTACTACAACAACAATAACAACAAACAAGAAAACCACTATTACTACTACAACCACGACTACGATGACTACGGCCATGACTACGATTACCACTACCACTACCACTACCACTATAATAAACAAGAAAGAAGAAAAAAAAAACAACAACAACAACAATAACTACTACTAAAATAACAACAAAAAAGAAAAGAAGAACAAACAACAACAACAACAACAACAATAACAAACAAGAAAACCACTACTACTACAACAACCACGACTACGACGACTACGATTACATATACGATCACGACTACGACTATGACTACGATAAACCACTACCACTACCACTACCACTACCACTATAATAAACAAGAAAATAAGAAAAAAAAACAACAACAACAACAACAACTAGTGCTACTACTACTACAATAACAACAAACAAGAAAAGAAGAAAAAACTACTACTACTACTACTACTACTACTACTACTACTACTACTACAAAAAACAAGAAAACTAAACAACAATAAACAAGAAAACAAAAAAAAACTACTACTACTACAATAACAATAAACAACAAAACTACTATTACTACTACTACAATCACGACTACGACGACTATGACCACGACTACGACTACCACAACAACTCTCTCTCTCTACTACTACCACTACCACTACAATAAACAAAAATAGAAGAAAAATAAAAACAACAACAACTACTACTACTACAGCAACAACAACAACAAATAAGAAAAGAAGAAAAAACTACTACTACTACCACTACTACAACAACAACAAATAAGAAAACTAAACAACAATAAACAAGAAAAGAAAAGAAACAACAATAACAACAACAACAACAACAACAAACAAGAAAACCACTACTACTACTACTATAACCACGACTACGACGACTACGACTACCATAACAACAAACCACTACCACTACAATAAACAAGAAAAGAAGAAGAAGAAAAAAAAAACAACAACAACACCAGAGAATGATGGTATTTCTTCATCATCATCAGCACTACACGGGACCATGATTGATAAAGACAGTAGATATGTTCAACCTTCAATTAATTCTTGCTTCAAGAGACCATCTATTATACAAAAATCCTCAACAAATGCCTCATGCCATCTATCTCTTACATTGAACAACTCACAATTATCCAAGTTGAAGCAAACTCCTTTAGTCTCTACTTTGAAAGATATGGAAGCAATGCAACTTGCTTATGAGTTAGGATATCACAAACATTTCATAAATGGTAGTGTAGCTAAACGTTTTATATAAAATCTACAAAAGTTGTATTTTTTCAATATACATGATGTAACAATGCAATGACTGTATATAGACTAATTTTGACTTCCATAATAAATATGTTATATTAAGGGCTTTTGTATGGCTATGAAATATATGCTTATTAGAAATTTAAAGTGTTTTATGTAGTTACCTTGGTGTTTCTAAACACCACCAATATCAATGAGAGAATATACTTAATGTTTTTTATTCTTTCAATAATATTAGTTAATTATGTAAAAATTTCTTATAAAGTGGTTTAAGTCCAATTGTGTACTTTATGACCATCTATTATACAAACATCCTCACTAAATGCCTCATGCCATCAATCTCTTACATTGAACACCTTACAATTATCCAAGTTAAATCAAACTCCTTTAGTCTCTACTTTGAAATATATGGAAGCAATACACCTTGCTCATGAGTTAGGATATCATAAACATTTCATAAATGGTCGTGCAAACTAAATTTTTATACAAAATCTACAAAAGTGGTATTTTTCCAATATACATGATGTAACAAGGCAGTGACTCTATATGGACTAATTTTGACTTTCATAATAAATATATCCCTTAGATTAAGGGATTTTTCATGGCTATAAAATATATGTTTGTTAGAAATTTAAAGTGTTTTATGTAGTTACCTTGGTGTTTTTAAACACCACCAATATCAATGAGAGAATCTACTTAATGCTCTTTATTCAAATATCAGTTAATTGTGTTGAAATTTCTTATAAAGTGGTTTAAGTCCAATTTTGTGATTTATGTCTTAGCTAACAGATAAGTCTTAATTAATAATAAAATTTATGTCTATTTTTTTGAAAACACAAACCATTGGTCAAAGGTTAAATCTTTGGTCTTAGAAAAATTATAAATTTCTAGCTTGGTATATAAATCTTCATTTTATGATATGAAAGTTCATTTAGCTATTCAAAGTGTTAAGCTAGTTGATTTTAGCCAAAGCCAATATCCATCTTGTCCATATATTTTTAAGATAGATAGAACTTTTGAACAAAAGAGATTTATATATCATGCATATACATACAAAAAATGCAAATGGGGTGAGCAATTATTTAATACACTTGTGTCTATTGGTTTACACAAAAAAAAGAACCATCATATCATAGGCTATCCAAACTTATTACTATATGGTATTAGATCAAGTGATTGAACCACACCTCTTAGTGGTGACTCTTTTAAGGTCCTAGTTCATGAAACTTATATATGTCACTTTAAATTATGCTATATCTAAAAGAAGAAACTCAAAACTCATATTATAATATATTCAAATCCATAACATTATAAATTTTGGCCATGATAACATATTATAATATCTTCAAACTCATATTATAATATCTTCAAATCCATAACATTATAAATTTTGGCCATGATAACATATCTTCATATGATGTTTAAGGCTCTTGTATTCTAAATTCTCTATGCTCTCCTTCAAACCTTTGTATGCTTACATTAAACTTGGAAATTTCTTAGGTACATCCTAGCTAAGACTCCTTGATGTTTCCACCACCATACAACATCGCAGTTTGTTAGTATGCTAGAAAAGATAGAGGTAAAATCCGAATCTCCTAATAGCCACATGGCTTACACTTCATCACTTAAGCTCTCAAGATGTGTGATCTCATATTTGTAACATACAAAGTGCCCTCTAAAGACGAACATAAACATAGCGCTCTCTTTCATTCACAAAAGTAATGCATTCATTAAAAGTGGGTCTTGGAAAATTCCCAAAATATCTAATATGGTGCTCAAAGTATGAATATGGCAAATGAGGAGCATTGTTCAAGAACGATTCACGGGTCTACATGCAACCTTCAGCAATAGGGCCTCATCGAGCTCATCGTTAGTGTGTACTAAAAAATCATCGGAAGGGCAAAGTGCTCAGACTTCGAGAGGGTTGAGATGGGGTCTTATTGGACTAGTTCAACATGTGTATGGTGTGAAGGACTTTAAACTACCTCTTGGGACTACTTGATAATTATTCCCCTCGAATTGTAAATCATTACTTTTATATTCTTAGCTTCTCACATGTTTTTTGAGGTTTTTACTTCTTCTCTCTTGTCAAAACATTTTCCCTTCAAATCTTGTTGAGGTTAAACATTTAGGAAGCTTGACTCGGACATATGAAGCTCTACATCTAAGTGTGGGTGAGACAATGATGATTGGAAAGTCATCACGATATCTTTTACCTCACAAGATTTTCTTCCAGATTGTACCTTACATTCATAGCTCATTAAGATTTGGGAGGGCTTCAAGATCAATAGACCTTTCATGGTTTGTACCAATTTGTGTTTTTGCATATATCTTCAAAAGTTATAATGCACATCAATGTCCCTCCATGTTTGTTTATAGAGACATAACTTAGACCTTTCTTGATTCCAATTTTGAAAAAAGATGAAATGAGGTGGATGGGGTGCACAAGGGTGACATCTTTTTGTGCAAAAATTGCCAATTACTTCCCCCTCATGTCTAATGATTTTTCTATAGAGTACAACAATCCAAAGCTCGAAGACATAGACAACATTCTCATAGCTCTTGGAGATATGTGGATTTGGCAAAGCATGCTATGGTTGGCACCCAAGAGTTTGAGGTAGTACATGCTAGCTTGGTGGTAGGACAAGTGCACTTGGAAGAGTACCTTGCTACGAGTGGAGAAGTGAAAACTTGGCCCACCGGCCAAGGCCTAGTGGTGGATATCGTCATGTGAGGCATTTGGCCAGGTCTCTGACCCTTCCAATATTTTTCTCCTCCTAGAATTTGGCCTTCTTCTCCATCCTATCTTGATTGTCATGCAACTCTCTTGATAGCATTGCCGTCACTTGTTCCTATTACTTCCAAGTGTCAAGCATTTTTTCATTGTCTTGCTTATGGTGGGCCAACTCTTTTGTAGTCATTCATGCTCTTGGAGAGTCTTGAGTAGTCGCTTCTCCACCTCTAGTAACTTATTGGTTGATTCCCTATACTTTTGGGCCTTAACCTCTTGCAACTCCTTGAGCAGTAGTTCTTTTTGGCTTTTCTCCTTGCGGTATTGTGCATGGGCTTGAGTCTTTACTTTTTTCATTTCCTCTATGAGCTTATCCTACGTTCGTTTTTAGTTTCTCAATGACTTTTTCCTTGTCCTTTTTCCTTGCATGAGGCTTGAAAATCTTTCCCCAAGCTTATTTCTTCCTCTACCTTCTCTGATGAGAGCTTCTTAGCCTATCCTTACAAGAGTTCTTGTGTGCCTTCTTCTTCTTTTCTTAGTTCCACCTCCTTCTTTGCTTCTAATTCTTTCTTCGGGTTGTTCAACTACCTTTGATAAACAGTCACATGTTTCATCTTTTTGAGTTGATAGGCAGCGAACGTCTCTTTTTCAATCTCGAGCTTTGCTATGGTAGCCTTTCTTTCCTCTTTCATATTCTCTAGCTATCCTTGGAGCTCTTGTATTACGTATTCATCATATTGAGCTGCTAGTGGCAAGGCTAGTAGCATGAATGTTGTTGATGTGTCCACCTTGTGTTTCTTGGGGTCCTTCCTTGATTCAACATCCTCTACATATGGCCTCTTTGTTCCTAACATAGGATCTCCACCACTGGGCACTAGGCCTAGCTACTTTGAGCTCAACAAGTTTTGCATCCACGCCATCATGTTTCTTTGGTCCACTTGGACTCCTAAGGTCTCTTGAGTGGTGGCAGGTGTGACAATCAAGGTTGGAGATGGTGGGTGCAATGGGGCCTTTTGCTTGCCCAACACGGTGGGTTCTTGAGCCCTCTCTTTTGCTACGGTGCTTGACCTCTATTCTTCTCTTAGTCTTCTCTTTGTTGGTTCTCAAGGGAGGGAGGCCTCCTCAATTGATAGCCTCATTGCCAAGGCCAGCTGCTCTCTTCTTTTTTCAACCTCTCCTCCTCCTCTAGCTGCTTTCTTGTTCTTCTCTCCTTTACTTTTTGTGATTCTTCTTCAATATTTTTTAGCCACTCGTTCTCTTCCTCTTGCATTCTAATGGGATTTGCACCTGAAGTGGTGAATGGGTTGGTGATTCATGGGTAGCACATGAGCACTCTAGAGTCTCTTTCACTACTTTCGGGATTTTCCAGGCCTCGAGTGGCCTCCTTAATGATAGTAGTGAGAACACCTCCAAATCCTATATTGGAAGCCTTTCTCGATGGTTTCTTCCATGCTTTCCTTGCTGTGGAAGGCCAGGGATTCCCTACTTGCTAGTCTTGCATTTGTAGTGGCTAGTGCCTTTGCTGAAGCTTCAATGGTCTTCTACACATAGCCATTCCAATTCACTTCATCCAAGGATCTAGCTACGAGACTCTCTAGGAATGGAACTCCAATAATATAGCTCATTAATGAATTGTACCTTTGACTAGAGTGTGGATTGTCTTTGCTTGCAGCTTGATCTTAGAGTCAAAGATGTTGGCTAGGGTGACTCCATTGATGGTGTGGACTAGGGCCTTGTCCATTCCCAACATACTGTAGACATCCCTTTTAGGCCGCCTCTTGATTTTGTTGACCAAGCCTAGTGCTCTTTCCACTAGTTCGGGGCTCAAAATTCGACTTCGACCTTGCAGGCTTCTTATCCTTGCCTCACCGTTACAGTGCCTTGGTTCCTATCATCATCAAAGGTTCGTAGGAATTTTTGCACTTGTTGTAATCCACAACCGACCTTCTCTATGTACTTGTTCAAGTTGCATTGGTTGACAATCTTCTTCATAGCCTGTTCTTCCATGACCATATCTTCCAAGTTCATGATGTTCCTGAACTTGAACTAGTTGAAGGCCCTTATTTAAATCGTTAGGCCGTACTTTGCCTACTCTTCTTTTGTGAACAAAAGCTTGCTGTCTTTATCTTGACCTGCCATATTCCAGTTATGACATTACAACTCATCCTTAGTTTTCTTGAGACAACTCTTTACGACAAGATAAGTAGAGAATGAATGCAAGGTATGGAAATGTGAAATGCTTAAGTCTAGAATGAAAACTTTTTCTTTAAGTAGTCCACACATTCCAATAAACATTCTTGAAGTTTTCCTTGATCATAAGTCGACCTTCATCCATCTTCTTAGCTTTTAAAATTAGTTTGAGATTTTAAGACATGTCTTCTTTTCCTTCCACCTTATCCCCTCCCCCTCAAGAATGATGGGAATCCTTCTAGAATTAGAGGATGAAGGGTTAAGGGCATTAAGTGTGTTAAGTGCATGTTGGATACTTCACTTTTGCATGAGCCATGCATAAAAGTGTGGGTTATATTCCAAATGAGCATGTTGGTCCATGTCATGAGGTCGAATGCCTACATGGGTAATGTAGGTCAAGACATTAGTTATAGGAAGTCAATGGAGTTAATCCTACTCATGATGTGTAGCTCTTCCTTGGTAAGGATTCAATATAAATATTGGTGGGCCATGTCATGATCTTCTAAGGGTCAATTGGGAGTGATGGCCAATATTGTAAAGGAGGTAGGAGCTACATAAGTGGGGTCATACTCGAAGATTTTGATGGCATGTCTTTGCTTAGCATTGGTCATAATTGGGTAGCTCTCTTTTTCCCATTGAAGATGGAGAGTGTACCATTTACGTAGAAATGAAGAGTTAGTGATGTCCTACATTTTAAGTTCTTCTAGCTCTTGGCTTGTGCCAAAGACTTTGCTCTTGCTATAGGAGGTGATTAGCCTTTGTATTCTTGTTGCATTTCTCATTCATGAGGAAGTTAAACTAGGTTTGGCCACAAGTTCTAGCAACTCTAAGAGCAAGGATGCTATTTTTTATTCGAATCAATGTGGCCATGGCAAAAGCTGTGGTAGAGGTTATGACTCTGGTAGGGGATCTCAGTAGAATGTGTCTTATGGCAATAATAATTAGCAAAGTTCAAATGCAAGAGGAGGTGGAAATTTCAAAGGCAGGGGGAGATCTAGCCCTAGAGGAAGAGGCTCCTGGTAGCCATAGAGGACATTTGACAATCCTAACAAGGATAAGGATTGTCACTACTGTGGTAAGCATGGTCACATTGCCAAGGACAGCTGGAAGAAGCAAGGCAATCAGAAAGGCAAGCAACATGGACATTATGCATCCTCCAGTCAGACAGAAGATACTTCTAGGGATAGACTGTTTGCCATGACATATGTGAAAGATAGGGCTGCTAAGAAGTCTATTGAGGATGCAATTTGGTATATTGATTCGAGAGTGTCGAATCACATGACACCTCATAGTGGTGACTAGTTTACTGACATGGTGCCTGACAAGAATAGCTATGTATGTACAGGAGAGGACATGTAGCATAGCATTGAGCATGAAGGCAAAGTACCTTTAGTGATTCATGATGGCAACAAGAAGAATCTGCATGATGTATTGTATGCCCCATCTATTACTAAAAATTTGTTGTTTGTGGGTCAAATGACTGAGCAAAATCTACAGGTTTGGTTTAATAAGCATGGATACTTCATTGAAGAGTTTGGTAATGGCCTGTAAATTGATTGCTTGTGGTCATAGACAAGGCATGATGTTCACTTTGGATGCCACTTTATCATAGCTAGCATCAGCCATGTTTGCTCATGGCTCCGAAACAGTTAAAGATTAGAAATATGGCATAAGAGAGTGGGGCATGTTAATCTTCAGCGGCTACAAATGATGTAGAAGAAACAACTTGTGATAGATCTACCCAAGTTTGCATACATTGATATTGGTCATGTCTGCAATGCTTGTCAATTTGGTAAACACTCAAGATTACCATTTTTCAAGCATGTACAGAATAGTACACGACCATTGTAGTTGATTCACTCTAATGTGTGGGGGACTAGCCCATAATGCATCTATGGGAGGTTCCAAATACTATGTGACATTCATTGATGACTTTAGCCGCTATACTTGGGTGTATATATTGAAAACAAAAGATGAAGTTTTGGCTATTTTTAAGCAGTTCAATAAGTAGGTCGAGAAAGAATTTGATTGCTACATCTCTTGTTTGAGATTGGACAGTGGTGGGGAGTATATATCACATGAGTTTGACAATTTTTTGGCTGAAAATGGCATATGTAGGTAGCTTACATGCAGCTACACTCCACAACAGAATGGAGTAGTTGAACTAAAGAACAAGGTATTGATGGAAGCTGCTCGTGCAATGATGAATGAGAAGAATATGCCGCTCTATTATTGGGCTGAGGCTATTATGACAACCATGTATATCTTGAACAAAACTCCCACTGCAGGCATTCATGATGTGACACCTTTTCAGAGGTTGTATGGTTACAAAACTAATGTCAATCACATGAAAGAATTGGGGTATATTGCTTATGTGCATATTCCTAAGATGGGAAGTGAAAGAAGTTGGATCTGAAAGCACATAAGTGTGTATTTATTGGTTATGCACAGGAAAAGAAGGCATATAAATGTTATGATCGCTCTACACGGGAGACACTTGTGAGTAGGGATGTTATATTTGATGAGATGGATACTTGATATGCATCACCTACAATAGTACCATCTGATATGCCTTCTGCACATGTGTCTATAGTTGATTTGCAATAGAGTACTGCATTGACATGTCCTAGTGTGACGAATGTATCTTCTTCTGTATCTCCATGGACAGGGAGATTGGGTAGTTTTGGCTCCGTCCATTGACACCATTATGTCAGTGAGGGGAGATATGATGTGATGGATAACAAAGGGAAAGAAAAAAGTCTTTGAGGATGCATCTAGTATGATGACACATGGCATGATGACTTTAGGCTATGACTTAGCTGCTGGCAATCTAGACAATGAGCTTGGTATTTCGATTATGTATACGCTAGGTACTAGGCAGAACATGTACATTTTGCCTCATGGGAGAGGGGAATCAAGTAGTGCACCATAGCTCAGATGCTCACAGAGGGTTAGGTATCTTGTGGATAGATTAAATTACAGTGGTTACTCTGTGAAGCATTATGCTTATATGATGAAGGTTATGGAAATTAAGAAACCTGCTACTTATGCTAAAGCGGTGATGGATAAGAATTGGTGCACAACTATGGATGAGAAAATTAATGCCTTGGCTGAAAATAGTACTTGGGATCTTGTTCCACTGCCAGATGTAAAAAAGACCATTGGTTGCAAATGTGTCTATAAGATTAAATGCAAGTCAGATGGCAGTGTAGAGAGGTACAAAGTCAGGCTGGTCACTAAAGGATCTGCTCAACAGTATGGTCTAAACTACGAAGAAACTTTCAATCCTGTTGCCAAGATGGCAAGCATATGAGCAATGATTGCATTGGCTGCCTGCAAAAGGCTAGAAATTGCAACAGATGGATGTTAAGAATGCTTTCCTCAGTTGTGACTTGGAAGAGGATGTTTAGGTGGATCAACTTGATGGGTAAGCACACCCTGAATTTCAATATTATGTATGCAAGCTAAAAAAAGCATTGTATGGGTTGAAGTAGGCTCCGAGAGCCTAGCATGCAAGGATCGGTAATTACTTGAAGAGTTTGGGATTCACAATTGGCAAGGCTGATCATGGTCTCTTCACGAAAAAGATAGATAGAGGCTTGATAATGCTGGTTGTTTATGTGAATGATTTGATAATCACAGGTGATGATGACTTTGGGATACATAATGTTATGAGAATGTTGAAATTTGAATTTGATATAAAGGGCTTAGGTGAGCTGAAGTACTTCTTGGATATTGAGGTAATCAAGGCTGAAATTGGTTTACGGCTGATGCGAAAACACTATGCCATGGAAATGCCGAAGAAATATGGTATGACTGAATGTAAACCCCTTGATACACCTCTTGATTAGAATGTCAAGTTGGACATTAGCACTGGAGCTGAAATTGATGATGTGACTATGTACAGGAAAATGGTTGGAAGCTATTAAAAAACATAGATCTAGAGCTATGCTAGCTATGGCGGACAGAGGTTATAGACATAAAACATGATTGAGATAGAAAATTATAACTCAAGTGAATTAGGTTCCAAGATAGATTAACTTGGACTCATAAACACAATCTTGAGTGACACAGAATGATTGTTCTATTCCATTGAAATGAGTGTTAAGTATATGCTTATATAGCTTTTTGGATAGTACCACTTTTACTCTTTGTGCTTATGGGATTTTAGTGAGGCCACTCCTATCTTGTTGAATTTCATGACTAGGGCATAGACGAGGAATATTGGTATCTCATTCCCTGGACCTAGCAACCTTCACGTAGCCTCCATAGGAAAGAGGAGTCATAGGAGGAGAAGGAGGAGAGCTGAGACAAAAGTCACACTCAAAAATAATAGTGCCACTACACTACCGAAGGGTAAGCAAGTCACGAATGCAAAAGTAGAAATATCTACTCCTAAGATAATGAAGAAGAGGAGTGCCAAGGTTGGGGAATATCCTAATAGAAGGCACCAATTGGAAGTGGTTAACAAGGTCAAGGAGTGGGTGAGAGAGGCCCAAGATCACCTAAAAGATATTGAGCCCATCTTAGAAGACGAGATTGATGAGCTCTCTAGTGTGAGCACACCTATCTTGCCTACTCGCATTGAATCTAGAGAAGCATCCACACCCCATGTAGCACCACAAAGACAAAGCCTAGACACCATAGGCGGGTAGATTACTCAAGAGCAATGGCAAAAGAGTGTAGAGCATAATGAAAGGCAAGAAACTAGTGTCATGCTTACAGAATTGATATCGGCCCTTGTGACTCTGCCAATAGGGGATCTGCTTAGGCAAAGTTCCTCATTATGGCAAGAGTTAAAGCAATGGATAGAGGGATCTAAAAAGCTAGGAGCAGTTGATTTGCTTGACCACAATGACATAGTCATGCAAAAACCAAGCCTAATCTCAATTCAGTGCCTAAGTCCTTGTATGTAAATGCCTTTTGGGAGGGCACAAAGATCCATGCAGTCCTATCAGTGGTAGCATTAGGAGACATCACGAGGAAGGGGATTGTATACACATGAGTGGGAGTCAATGTGCTTAGCCATGCAGTCCTATAGGCATGGGGTAACCCGCCATGGAGACCACAAGGTTTAATGTCACACTGGCTAATGGCATGAAAGTTAGGCCATTCACAGTGTTGAAGGACTAGCCCTTGAAAATAGCAAGTGTCCAGTTCTTAGTGAACTTCATAGTTATGAAGGGAGTAGACTATGACATTCTGTTAGGCCGACCCTAGATGCAGAATGCACGAGTAATCGAAGATTGGGATAACGGTCTTATATTCCTAGGTAAAAGGTCGGAGGCAGTAGGAGTCAAGATGGACACCTGGAAGACCATGATGGTCAACTTAGATGCCATCTCCCTTATCTTGAAGGGGAACTCATAGGCCAAGAATTTGTATAGGCCATTAACAAAGTATACTCCATGTCTTGAAGACGAGAGTGGGATTGGATGCATGTGCTAGCCACCATCAACCTACTGTTTTCAGATGAAGAAGAGGATTATAAGCAAGCAGCAAGGACAACACAACTTAGTCATGTAAAGCCACCACATCCCATCTACCAATGAAGGGTGAGACCCCACCTTCAGTGCCACTTTTCATGATGGCTAGAAGCCCTAGTAGATGAAAAAATCTAGCCCCTTTCCATATTCCTTCTAATAGACTTGAGCTCCAAGGGATTCTTGAGTACTTGATAAGGGGAGCTAGGTGGTAACCCAACCGCCAATCTCAAGCCACTCCAAGACCTCATGGATGAGCTGAAATGGGAAACACACTAACATGCACAACCTAAACCTCATGTATAATTGGGCACTAATCTCACAGATGAAGAGAGGGTTGAGAATAGGGACCTAGACAACGACAAGCATTCAGAATGTAGCAATTTGGATGACGAGTACGAGAATAGCTACTTCTCAAATGAGGAAAGTGAAGAAGAGGCCAAGACAATAGGGTACAACACAGACAACCGAGTGATCAAAAAAATAAGAATAGACTCCAAGCCATAGAGAGCCAACACTCTTAAAATAGAAAGAGGGGTCTTCAAAAATGAATGTGATCACACTTGGTTGGATCACTTAGCCGTGATAGACTATGAGCAAGTAGGGCTAATCTAGCCAAGTGTCATGCCTCTCTTCAGAATCATCCTTACAGCTGTGATCACCAAAGGAGACTCCCTCATCTAATGAGGGTTTCAAGTTTAACTTGAAATCAAAAGTAAGCTCTAAGAGCAAACCAAAGATACCCTAACCGCCTAAAACTAGACACATCAAGGGGGACTTTCTGGTCCATCTAAAGTGCAAAGATGATTGAAGGAGGAAAAGAGAGGACAACCAAAGAGGTGAGAGGCCAAACAACAAAAGAAACCCCAGAACCTACCAAAGCGCTTCACTAAATTTAAGAAGGGAGATAGGGTAGTGTTCTTGATGGGAGCAAAGAGGTAAGGACATGCAGGAAAACTGATAGAAGGGCTTTCCAAGGTTAAGGAAGTCAATGTAACTAGGGAAGGGGAGAAGCCTCGACCCATGTTTATAGGTGACACCTTGATCAAGCAAGAGGAGGCCGATCTTGTTGCTCTCTTACGAGAGTACATAGACGTGTTTGCCTAGTCCTTAGAAGAACTCAAAGGAGTGGATCCAAGTGTTGTGAGCCATAACATTCAAATGATTTATGATGCAATACCAATAAAACAATGACCTTACCCGATGAATCCAAAGCATGCTCATGTCGTCAAGGAAGAGACCAATAAATTATTGAGGACTGGATTCATCTAGGAGATTGAGCACATGGAAGAATTGGATGTCACCCATCGTGATTGTCCTAAAAAAGAATGGAAAAATCCGAGTGTGT